>NW_015651641.1:1350476-1368222 GCF_001515625.1 Sinocyclocheilus rhinocerous
CTAAATATCAGTCAGATTGTGTGTACATGTTTGTTTGTGTTTATACACATGCCATTGCTGAATGCTTTAGGGCAGTGGTTCTCAAAAATGGATCGCAGCTCTGTTCTGATAGGGTTGCAGACAACAGGTTATGCATTAAATACATTTCAAGGGCATTATGAGGCCATTTTTCTAAGCATATAAACCCAGCATTCTGAACACTTATGTCAAATACCTAAATTGTAATGTTCATTTTATTTACCAAATATATAAACACTACTGTTCCAAAGTCTGGGGTCGGTAAGATATTAATGCTGGCCAAGGCTGCATTTGATCAAAAAAATACAATAAAAACAGTAATATTGTGAAATAATATTAGAATTTTAAATAATTGTTTTCTATTTGAATATATTTGAATATATAATGTAATTCATTCCTGTTATGCAAAGCTGAATTTTCAGCATCATTAATCTTCAGTGTCACATGATCCTGATGCTGCTCAATACATTTTTTTTATTATCAATGTTGAAAACAGTTGTGCTGCTTCATATTTTTGTGAAAACCATGATATGTGTTTCGAGTGGTTAGGCTGTTGGCAGTTGGTAATGTATTTTGGGTCGTCACTAAGAGGTTGCTTTGAGTTATGGGTGTTAGGGTATTTCAAGGGCATTGCTAGAAAGTTCTGAATGGTTGCCATTTATTGACAGGGTGTTCTGGTTCATTGCTAGGGAGTTATGGGTGGTTGTTAGTCTGTTGCTAGGTAGTAGAGTCTTTTGGGTCACTAAGGTGTTGCTAGGGCAAGGGTGTCCGAACCTGTTCCTGGAGGGCCACTGTCCTGTGGAGTTTAGCTCCAAAACACACCTGAACCAAGGCATACTAGAAACTTCCAGGCAGGTGTGTTGAGGCAAGTTGGAGCTAAACTGTGCAGGACACTGGCCCTCCAGGACCGAGTTTGGAGACCCCTGTGCTAGGGAGTTCTGAGTGGTTGTTAGTCTGTTGCTAGTAGTTAGTACAGTTGTGCTGCTTCATATTTTTGTGAAAACCATGATACATTCTTTCTGAATTCTTTGATGAATAGAAAGTTCATTTATTAAAATAGGTTTTTCAAGTCTTTACTGTCACTTTTAATCAATTTAACACATTCTTGCTGAATAAAAGTCAAGAAAAGTAAAAAACAAAACAAAAAAACAAATCTTAGTGGCCCTAAAATTATATTTCTAATATAAAAGTAGGCTATATCACGTTAATAATTTGGCATATTGCTAGGTATATGCAATTTGTGGTAATATCAAGGAATTTAACGTTTAATTGTAAGGACACCACAGCTTTAGGCCAACCAAATGCTAATCGATAACTCTGTGTTTATAAATGGTTTAAATTCCTCTTTAAATGTGCATCAAAGAGAACATATCAGAATTAGCAGGAGCATTTGCTGTCTGGTTTCAATTGTTTTGCTATTGCACAATCCCAGACTTATTCCAGAGGCCTACTGTCTACGTACACTCTGGATACGGCCTGTCTCATGGCAGTCAGAGCTCCAAAAAAGTGGATTGTTATGCAATCTGGTGTCAGCCTACACCATGATCCACAAATAAAGTATGCATGTAGCCCAGTTACTCGGTCCAGAGCAGGCTTTTTCCATCCACTGCATATTGAAATAATTAAGAGTGTTTGGAGGCTGACACTGATCTGTCAAATCAAAACTTGTGGGTTTTGGAGCAGTCTCAGGGACATTGCATATTTGGTAATCTCCGAAAAAGTAGGCCTTTTTGGGGGGGAAAAATGTACCCTTCCTTTTCGTTATGCAACCATTTCAGGGTCAGTAATGTGTTTGAAACAACCATATTTGCTCTTAAAACTTTTCTTAGCGTTTCTTAGTTTGAATATTCAGGTCCCATTACATTAACTGATCATATAGTTTGTTAAATGTAAAACTTGTGTATTAAAAGGAACAGTTCACCCAAAAATGAAAATTTGCTTAAAATGTACTCAGCCTCAGGCCACCCAAGATGTTGGTGAGTTTGTTTCTTCATCAGAACAGATTTGGATAAATGTAGCATTACATCACTTGCTCACCAGTGGATCCTCTGCAGTGAATGGGTGCCGTCAGAATGAGCGCCGTCAGAATGAGCGTCTAAACAGCTGATAAAAACATCACAATAATCCACAAGTAATCCACATGAACCCTGTCCATCAGTTGATGTCTAATGAAGTGAAAAGCTGCATTTTTGTAAGAAACAAATCCATCATTAAGATATTTTAACTTAAACTGTCACTTATGGCCAAAATATGAGTCCATAATTCATAATGACGCTTCCTCCACTGAAAATCCCCTGTTGTCCTCTCAGATAAAAATCCACCAACATATTTGTTTAGAAATGTTTTGGACCATTTTCGCTTATAAACAGTACATATTTCTTTCCTGATTCAGATGAGACAACTTTCTCACTGGAGGGAGCAATATTGTATTATAGACTGCATTTGAGCTGGAAGAGTTTAAAGTTAAAAATGTCTTAATGGTGAATTTGTTTTATTACAAACATGCAGCTTTTCACTTCACAAGATGTTACTTGATGGACTGGAGTGGTGTGTTTTATAGTGATGTGTTTATAAGGTGCTTGGACTCTCATTCTGACGGCACCCATTCACTGCAGAGGATCCACTGGTGAGCAAGTGATGTAATGCTACATTTCCCCAAATCTGTTCTGATGAAGAAACAAACTCATCTACATCTTGGATGGCCCGAAGGGTAAATTGTCAACAAATCAGTAAATTGTCAGCTAATTTTCAATTTTGGGTGAACTATTCCTTTAAGAACATGTTTCATTGAAGACATATTTACATTTGCCAAAATGATCCATAAGCCTTTCCTGATGTAGCGGTTGATCTCCACCCACCACAGCCAAATTAATGGCAGTAAACACATGGTCCAGAACATGCTGCTCTATATCACAGGATACAGGCCTGGCTTGTGTTCGTTTGGAACAATTACGGACATTCAGAATTAAGTGAATCAGTCAACAGTTTCTTCAAACTGCCCCAGTGCTGACCTAGCTATGTTCTCTTCCCCTTCATTTGGATCCCAGCCACTTCACTGGCACTCAGAAACAACAGGGTTTTAAAGCTTTGGCAAAAACAAACATGTTTTCCCTAAACGCTATTTATAAGAGTGTTAAGATGATTCAGTAGTGCAGCTGAAAAAACAGAGCTTTTATGTTTTATCATGTTAAAGAACAAGGCAGATGGAACCCCCTCATATTAAAAGACAGTGGGATACAGAGTTTAACCATACAGTAGGGAGACATTATTGGCAACAGTTGGATGTGAGTCAGAATTGGAGAATTTTGCCCCAGATAATTTTTTTTTGTGTGTGTGTGTGTTACCTAACATTTGCTATTCTTGGCATATCTATGACTGGGTTAATTTTGGGTTTATTGCCTCTGCAGGCACCATAGTGAACTGTAGCTGTCAGATAGACAGTCTGCAATCCCTGCTTGAGTTCCCTTACCAAAGCAAAACTGTGATGGTATCAGGTAATACCATGGTACTTTGATATACCAAGGTACTGAGTGATACAATATTTATATATTGTGGAATTACTCTGAAGTACTTGAACGAATACCATCCCAGCTTGTACAGCTACATCGTACAAACACTTTTTAAAAAACATTTTTGTCACAGAAATGTTGTGATAACATTTTGTGTTTAATACAGTAACTTCTTGTATGTTTTATATGATTAAAAAGAAAATGAAAATACAAAATTAACATTATGTCAATTACTTATTTTTGGGCAAGTACATTTACCTTTAATAAAGAAGTTATTTAATTACTCACGCTGGCCTGAGAATAAAATATATAATATATATAATCCTGTGAGGGAGAGATTCTAACCTGTAAACTTTGTTGTGATCTGTGTGTAAAGGTGTAATTTCAAGGGGATTAAGAAACTTCATACTTAATTATTATTTCTACAAAGACAAATGAAGCGATGTAATTAGTTTTAACACTCATTATGAAAAAACACAGTGTTAAGGTTTAAGGGATGTTTTCATAGTTTATGTAGTGTGATTGCGCCCCCTAGTGGTCCTTGTAAAAAATAAATGAACTGTTTTGATTTCTGCAAAGAGGATGACCAAGCACTTGGTCATCTTGTCTGCAGAAATCAAAACAGGCCATTTATTTTTACAAGGACCACTTTATCAATTCAACATCTTCACACCAGTAAACGCAGATGTTGAATATATTATATTTTGACTAATATTATATAGCCTATATAATTATTTATATAATAACATTCATAATTATTTTATATTTATTATGATTATAAATGCTGGTACTTTTAAATGTATGCTATATTTATAAAACATGAAAAATAACAAGTAAAACATCAAATAGACTACGTATAAAATATAATTAAAAAATATTAGTCTGCAGCTTTAAGATTTCACCACCTTTCATTACTGTTACTGTATGAAGTATAAGCATACTGAATAATATGAATGAAGAGGCTGGGCGATTTCTGAGACTGTGGTGTTTTCTCCGTAATATATGGCGTGAGCGCTATGAATATGCATGAAGGGGCGGGGAAACCTGTCTCACGCCCGTGACGTTGTTTAGATGATGGGTTTAGATGCAGGTACAGCGATTTAAAGTTAGCAATGATTTAAGGTCGCACAATGGTCGTACTTTGGGGAATATTAACTCAATAAGGCATTACATTTGAATTGATCTGAAATGCTATGAAACATGTGGATTCACATTTCCTTTGAACAAAAGTTTTTGTGGCGCGTGTTTGTGCTGCTCTCTTTGACTGGTGGAAAAGCATTCGGAGGTGAGTAGACCAACGAAATTAGTAATATAATATAATAAATATAATATAATATAATAATATAATTAATATCATATAATTTAATGATTTATTTTGAGACTAAAACTACATATAGGCCTAGTTTTGTTTTCATTAGTTCATATATCTCTAGTTTCGTCTCAGTAGAATTTCAGTTTGGCTTCAATTATTCTGTCCATAAAATATAAACAATCATTTATAAACAGCTCATTTGGATATAGTGACATGTATGGAGTAATTAATGCCTCGCTGTACAAAGTCACTTCTGCACATGCCTGATATGGGATTAGATATAATCCGATCAATCCAAATTCATTTTGTTTACTTGCAGCATGAATTGAAGCGACCTTCCCCAGTCCTAAAACAGATAAGAGACAGTAATCCGCAATGAAATGCATTTTTAAAAACATCTTAACATTTCTAGAAAGATTAGATAATGTTGCTTTAAGCGTTTAAAAATATGATCCCCAGTGTTCATGACTTAAATACTTTTATGAGTGTAATTCTTCTGTATTTAAGTTATAAATATTTTGTTTGGGTAAAAATTATTTCAAAGTTATGGAACTTTCACGCGATGTTTCTTTATCCCAGTGTCCATAATGCATAAAAAGTGCTTTAGGATGGATGTTATAGACTGTGGTGCATGACTGGTTTATACAGTAACTTGGACATACTTTTACAATCTGTCCCTCACAGGTTGAATAATCAAATTTGAGCAATTTAATTAGTAAATATTCCCCGCCCTACTAACTCAGTAGCCTATGGTTTGCATTTTGAAAAGCATGTTCATCCCCAGTCACTGTGCTTATCCATATTGACTCCTTTGACACAGTGCTCTAGAAATTAAGCTCTACTATTGTGCTCTAAAATGCATTAATTGAATTCTGATACAGCATTAGAGGGCTGCAGGCACAACAGCATTTAGTCTAAACTGCATTAGGCACAGAGCAGCTGTCACAGAGCTGTTCAGGCCAATACAACTCTTAATTTACTAGGGACAACAGCAGCATCTAACTTAACAGATACATACAGTATGTAAGAATAGTCCATGCACTTATGAGGAGAGACAAAAGCTTGTTTTAAGGGGATGAAATTAAGTAATTAAAATTTATGTTTTATTTCTCAAACACCAAGACATCTACTCTCTGGCATTTGTTTTAAGGAATGTGACCTTTGCCCTTACTGTTGTAAAGTGCAAAATGTGAAAAATGTGTAATGTTTATGTATATGCTGTATTAAGCATAGTATTATAAAACACATGCATCAATAGGGGTTTTATGAAAGAAAAAAAAAAACTAATCCTAGTACAAATGACCTTGCAGCTTCTTTCTATGGAGATGGGCTTGTGCATTTGAAAGCAGTTGAGTTGTCAAGTCAGACGTCTTTCCATGTGCGGTTTCGAACCTCCAGACCCAGTGGCCTGCTGTTCTTGGCAGCTGGGGAAACGGACTTCCTCTGGGTTGGGCTGCATTCTGGCAGAGTACAGGTGATTAATGAAATACATTACATTTAAATGATTTGACTAAAAAGAGGTCTTCATAAACAACACTATATGTAGGTATAGACTTTATTGTAATGTGTTATTTGATGTTTTGTAACTTTTAATTGCATATTATTCATTCGTTTCTCTTATGCATTTTCTAGAATAGAGTGTGTATTAATTTCAGTGATTAGTCAAAAACAGAAATAATATTTTGGCATAAGAATACAGTACAATCATTGTCTGAGATCATTGCAGTTTTGCAACTGCTGTAAGAGGCTGAGATTTGAAATGTTGCATATGTTGATCAGTTCAGATGAATTTGCTAAACTACAGTATGTTGGATTCTTAAAAATTAGTGTTCTTCTTACTGAGCCTAAACTTATACCCATCTATGGCGGTTACATTTATCTGATTTGTAATAAGGTACGCACTCAACGCAGATATTTTGTGCCCTCAGGCAAAAACAAAAGGCAAGAGATTTCATGTTGCTTACAGACAGAAAAGTTCTGTTCATAGTCTAAACCTCCACATGCATCACTGTACTGACAAGTCTTTTCATGCTGAGGAATACTGACGTGGTAACTCTGTTGCCTGCAGTTAATGTAGTATGAGTTTCTTAGCGATACCGGGAGTAATTAGCTTTTTAAAAGATTATTTCCTACATTACTGTAAAGATATTCTGTCCATCTCAGGTGCAGATTCAGCTTGGATCTGGGGAACGGACTGTTCGGTCTGAGAAGGGTATCCCCTTAAATGATCTGACCTGGCATACAGTAGAACTTCAACATGATCATGACAACATCACGCTGACTGTGGACAAAAACTCTATAACATCTGTTAAGATGACAGGACCTGACTTTGAACTGGATGTCCAGGATGGACTTTTTGTTGGTGGTGTTGGGGATCTGGAAAAATCCTACCTCTCAGCAAATGAAATTCCTTTTGGCTTTTGGGGATGTTTGGATGAGATTCTGTTCAATGAGCATAACCTCCTTTCCTCCCTTAGGCCTTACTCTGGATACAAAATGATTCATGAAGTGTCACTTGGTTGCAGCCCACAGTTTTCAGCCTCTGTCAACGATTCAATAAGTTTTTTCAGTTCCAAAGCATACATGTCCCTACCAACATGGGACGTACCCCAAGAAGGTGTATTTGAATGTGAACTGCATACAGTACATTCAGAGGGAATCCTTTTATGCAGCTCTGTGGGCCATGGTAACTATTTTGCCCTGGAGATCCAAAAGGGTCACCTTGTTGCTATCATTAAAATAGGTGTAACGAAGACAGCATTGCGTTCCTTGATGGTCGTCAATGATGGGGCATGGCACATTTTGCGGCTCTATTTGTCTCCTTTGAATCTTCACTTTACTTTGGGTTTGGAAATGCACAATTCTAGCTTTGGGATAAATGCCAGTGCGTTACAGTTTACTGGACCTCTGTTCCTAGGTGGGGTCGATGTCAGCACTTACACAGAAGTCCAAAAGTATGGATTGCTCTCTATGGTAGGGAAGCGCATAGGAGGAGGGTCATTTAAAGGCTGTCTTAGGAATATCAGGGTCAATTACCAAAGGATGGGCCTCCCAAAAGCATTGGTCACCAAGGATATTTCAGTTGGTTGTGAACCAGAGAAGCAGCTTGGACCCAGTACCACAAGTCCATTAGTTATTACCATAGATTCTGAAAATATCACAGATGTCCTATCTGGGATGGACAAGAGAAATTTCCTTTTACTCAAGGATTTGGAGGTTCTTGAAGGCGGACGGGCAGCACTTGAGTCTAAACACATTAAGATTAACCTAGAGTTCCGTAAGCTTGGGATCCGTCAGTCGCAGATTATGTTTCGCGTTGAAGAGCAGCCGGTCCATGGGCAACTCCGACTGGATATTGACCCTGATCTGGGTGAGAACACCTTCAGTATTCTGGATCTCTGGCATGGAAGGGTCATGTATGTCCATGGAGGATCTGAGGACCTACTTGACTTTTTCATGTTTTCCATCTTCACTAATGTCAATAAGGAAGTGCCTAGCTATCTCAAAGGGAACCGTCTGCACAGATTTAACATCAGTATCACACCTGTCAATGATGCTCCTGAACTTAGCCTTCCTGAGGGCAGTCTCTTCATTCTGCTGGAGCACTCAAGACGTCGTATGAGCACAGATGTCCTCAGGGTCATCGACCCTGACACTAATTCCACAAACCTGATGTTCTCAGTCGTTGGAAACCTGAATGCTGGTTCAGGCTTTCTAGAGATCGATGAACACCCGTGCAGAGCAGTTACCTCATTTTCCCGAAGTGATCTAGAGCAGGGTAAAGTGAGTTATGTCCACAAAGGTGTCAAGAACTCCAGAATGGCTATTAGGGTGAGTGATGGGGACAAGGTAAGCAACACAGTGGTACTCAGGATCATCGCTGTTCCCCTAGAACACAAGGTTGCCAACAACACCGGAGTAGAGGTAACCCAAGGTGAAGCAACGTTTATTAGTAACAAACATCTTGCTGTGCAAGTCAATGTTCCTAAACAAGCCGTGGACATTCGCTATGATATCACAGTGCCACCAGTCTATGGTGAGCTGCAAAGACTGCATTCAAGTGGGCAGTGGAAGCAAACAAGCACGTTTACGCAAAAACTTCTGGAAAAGGAGCGTCTTCGATATCTCAGCACCTTCCATGGGACGCAGCAAAGTAATATCACTGACAGTTTCAAATGCACAGTCACAGTCGGCTCAGTCATTACGGACGAGTTGTTGTTTTTGATTAGAGTACACTGGATTCGTTATAGAATCACCCGAATTAAGTTGGCGATAGATGGTGAACAGAAAGTCACATTGACAACTCAAACATTTCATGTTGTTACCAAGGGTGCAAGAATTTTGGAAAATGACCTTCACATTCGTTTATTGACATTACCAAGGAAAGGACATCTTCTTCTCGATAATAAGATTTTAAAAAAGAACTCTACTTTCAGTCAAGATGACATTACTAATCACAAGTTGCAATATCAGCTCTTAGAAAGGCCACACGATGATACAAGGGACATGTTTCACTTTCAAGTATTCTCGAAATTTGCCATGTCAGGGATTCATGAGTTCAGAATCACTATCAAAGCAGATATTCAGAACATCATTTTAAGAAATCATGGACTTTCTCTCTTGGAAGGGGAGAGCAAGGTCATTACTAAGGCAGTGCTTTTCTCAGAGACACCCAGCTCCAGAGCAGTACACTACACTGTCACCAGCAGCCCTAAACATGGGATATTGAAGAGAATAAACCTCTCTAATTCCTCTGCCAGCAATGACAGCATAATAGAGTTCACCAATCAGGACATTTCAGAGGAACGCATCTTGTATGTCCATGATGATAGTGAAACCAGCCATGATGCATTTACATTCGTGGCCTCTTTTGGATCTCTGAAAAATAAGACCCGAGGCACGGAGGGCACATTTATTATTTCCATCCAGTTGGTTAATGATCAGAAACCCATCCGTGTTGTGGATAAAGTTTTCCATGTGGTACGTGACAGCCAGCGGTTGCTTACACTGGAAGATTTGTGCTACCATGATGCTGACACAGACTTTAATGACAAAGATCTGCTTTATACCAGACGAAAGATCCCTATGGGTGAGCTGGTCCTGGTAAATGACACCACACACAAGCTTTATCAATTCCATCAGAAGGACTTAGAAGAGAAGAGAGTGCTGTTCATTCACAAAGGGGTGAGTTATGGACGCTTTGTCCTCTTCATATCTGATGGGAAGCACTATACATCAACACTACTTGAAGTGTCGGCCCAGGATCCATTTGTTAAGGTGGCAAACAACACGGGTCTATTGGTCCAGAAAGGCCAAATGGCCAATTTAGGAATTGCTAATTTCAGTATCTCCACTAATATGGATGTCAGGCATGATGAAGAAGTGGTCTTTGAGGTTTTCCTACCACCAAGCCATGGGACTCTTTACTGCAATAGTATAAAAGCAAATACTTTTACACAACTTGACTTGAAGATAGGTCATGTAATGTATCATCATGATGACAGTGAAATACTGAAGGACATTTTTAACTTCACCAGCAAAGTTAAAGGCCTCCGTCTGGATGCAAGTGTGCTAGTTAAGGTGTACCTTGAGAGTCATCAAAAGCCCCCAAGGGTTATCCACAATAACCCAATTGTGGTGGAAGAAGGAAAGCCTGTCAAAATCAACAAGGAAGTTCTCCAGGTTAGTTTTACTTCATTAAAATCATTTTTCAGATAACTTGGTTATGAAATGTGGACTATTATCTATTTGATGTGCTTATGTGGTATGTTCCAGGTTGTTCATGAGGATAACAAACCTTTTGAGATTGTGCATACTGTGAAGGTGGCACCCACTTATGGTTTTCTGCGGATATCTATGCTAGAAGAAGATCACTACCGTGGCAGTCAGGAGAATCCCATCCAAAGCTTTTCACAGGGTGATATCAATGAAGGGCATATTCAGTTTGTTCAAACAGAGCATGGATTTGTTAATGACTCTTTCTCACTTGACGTAACCAATGGCGTTCTAACAATCCGTGACCTTGTAGTCGTAGTGGATATTATCCCCTTGTACATCCCACTAGAGGTGTCCAATATGACCCTGATAGAGGGTTCTTCTAAAGCTCTCACTCAGGACATCATCAAAGTTGTCAACCAACACTTTCATGGACTCCAAATCTTCTATCTTGTAACCGAGGGGCCTCATCATGGACGGATTGAACACTCAAGGATCCCTGGTGTTCCAATTCCATCTTTCACAAGGGCTCAAGTGAGTTTCTGTTCTTCACTTGTTTAATTTGTTTCTCTTTACTCCAATATAACAAAGGTTAAAACAAGGCAATACATTTATCACAGTTTATATAAGTCAATTAAATACGTATATATATAATCGTTATGAAAGGATAATATTCACTAGTAATGTATTCACTAGTAGTTTTTAGAATAAAAAAGAATTGTATACTTTCTTTTGCCACAGGCTGAACAGGGATACATATTCTATGTCCATGACGGAAGTGAGACTGTGACTGATAATTTTACGGTGGTGGCCAATAATACAGATATCCGGAAGCAAAGCTTGCCCTTTGTGGTTTATGTCAATATAACACCCATAAATGATGAACCTCCAATTGTAACTGTCAACAGGATTCTCAAGGTGAGGTTTTTCCTTTAAGCTAATATGTATTTTACTCATATGTATAGTATTTGTGAAATTACATTTTAAGTTATATAAAACAAACAAAACAAAAACGGACATCAAAACAGTAAAACATGACTGCAACTTTGGTTTTTCAAATGACAGATTTTATCTTCTTCCCACAGACCCAACAAATTTGTGCACTAGCACTAAAATAGTGATGCAGTTAAGGAAATTTGGCACATATTCTTTTTCCATTTACATCATGGGGAAAAACAAAACAAAACACTGGTTAAACCAGCTTAAACTGTGTAGGCCTAGACTTTCAATGCCCCCTTTCATCAGCAGGAGGCTCAGTAAACACATTCTAAAATGGCTGCTGCTGAAAAAAAAAAAAAAAAAAAAAATTATAGTGAAAAATGTTTAACCTCACCTGACAAAACATGACCAAAACTGACAGCATCATGGTTCTTTCGTTAGGTGTGGGAAGGTTCTGTGACAGAGATAACCACCGAAGACCTCAGTTCTGAGGATCCAGATTCTCCTCCTGAGAGCCTAGAATTCATCATCACTCCACCAAGTAATGGGCATCTAGCCCTGAAGAGCGCCCCCTCCAGGCCTGTTCTGAACTTCACCCAAGAGCATATCCATCATTGCCAGCTGGTGTTTGTACATAGTGGTTAGTTTACGTTATAGAGTGCCCCCATAAGATTTGATAATCGATTGTCCTTGATCTCTCAGTAGGTTTGAGGTGTTTATGTTTTGACAGGTGCCCTGTCAGGAGGATTTCACTTTCAAGTCAATGATGGGGTGAACTTTGCTCCAAGGCAAATCTTCAGTGTTGCAGCCCAATCTCTGGTCATCAGCTTAGAGAAAAATCAAGAGCTCAGAGTTTTCCCAGGTTTGATTTTAATGTGCTTTATTGTAGAAACGTAATTAGCTGTAAAGTTGCTTTGCAACGATTTGTATCGTGAAAAGCGCTATACAAATAAACTTGAATTTAATTGAATTGCTTTGAAGAAAAAAATTCAGGACTTCTTTGTTGTCGCGCTCTTCAAATAAAACTCAAGAGCTATTTTATACTAGAACCAATGTAGTGCTGTTAATATGAAAAATTATACACTTTTTAGTAGAAATGGGTTAGTAAGGGTGCCTTTCAAATGAAGCGATAGGGTAGCAAAAGAACAAGATATTGTAGCAGACTGCAGCAACTGGACTGAATTGTAAGAAGTGAAGCTCAGACTAGCCTAATCATTGAAACAGTAATGTATTTCCTGTATCCTTCTACAGGTTCTTCAAAGTTAATTACCGAAGATGAGCTGCTGATAATCACAAATGACTTTGATGGTATTTATGGGAATCGCACCATCACGTACACTGTGACCTCACCTCCAAGATTTGGCAGCCTGATGTGGAAACAAAATGAAAATACCACAGAAGAAATCTCATCCTTCACCCAAAACATGGTATTTATGAAATCTGCTTCTGAGTTTAGTTGGCTGATGTTAAAATGTGTACTTCTTTTCAAAAGTATGTTCACATGGCAGTGTTTTTCAATTCCAGAGAGGAATTGGTGCAGGATAGGTGCATTGCTAAGACAAATTCAAACTACGTTTGAGCTAGCGAGTTCTGTTAACGTTTATCATTTTAAAAGCTTTACCACAGATGTCATCCAGCATAGATGTTTAGAAGATATATATTATTTCAAGGTTGCTTTTTCAAAACAATTCAATTTCATGTAACATTATTTGAGAATAAGATAAAGTTGCTCATACACAAATTGTATTGTGGTATATCTGTATGGCCAACAACTTAAGCAAGTCTGCACATACCTCCTGCATGTCATTGTCATGACATCATCACCAGCCCATATCTGTAGCCCAAATTAATTTATTTTTTGGCATCACAATTTTTGTTTGGGCAGTAAGAAATTCAGATGTAAACTTCACTCTCTTGCATGTTATCTGAGCCAACCATACAAAGGAAATGCTAGAACATAGTGCCTACACTTCCTCATCTCCTAGTGACTTGTTCTTTAAGCTGATTTATTTTTCAAATGTGATATTAAATAGCATTTATCCACCTTTTTCCTGAACGTGGAAGTTTCTAGTCAAATTAACGTATTTTCCGAGCTGATAATATAAAGGTAAACCTATGAAAATAGTTTTAAAAAGCACATGGTGCCATAGTTTCATCATTTTACAGTGTCACAATGCCCATCTTTTTGCAATAACTCAACTGTCATAGTTTAATAAGTGGGTAGATGACATGAAATGGTCTGAGGTTAGCTGCATTGAAAACACATGAGTGCACATATCCTACATACAGCTCCCGATCGGGGCGAAGTTCGGGGGATTTTGTCCACAAAATGATAAGAGCACACTTTATTTTTAACACATTATTTTATTATTTTACACACAGTATTTAAACTTAGGCACTGCTATTAGGCACTGCCATGCTCGTTTTCTTATGCCAGCGTTTATCATAGAATGCAAGGCATACACTGCCGGACATGGACAGATTTGCTTTTGCACAAAACAAGTACTTTACAGGAATTCCTTAAGCTTATTGCTGTTACTGTGGCAGCCAACAAAAGCACAGCTAAACCCTGCGCACATTTTTATATTTAGTTATATATATATATACTGTATATATGTCTAATTCAGTCTTTTTACCCCATTTTAACATGGATTTCTATGGAGACCGGAACACGACAGCATCCAAACGGAAGTTAGAATCCATCATGGCAGCGCTCATCGGTTACTCAGGAAAAAGGTGGATATGATTATTCTAACTTATAAATAAACTAAATGACTTCTGTTATTTTAGGTGAAAGAACGTGCTCTGCTGTATGCACAGACTAAACCTGTTGCATGGACCGCTACAGATTCCTTCACCTTCACTGCGTCATGCCCCCCAGCATCCCTCCAAACTTACACCTTTAATATCCACATCTCTTATGAAAATACGGGCCCGGAGCATAGGAGTGCACTCTTAACAAATACTGGTAATGATTTCTGACTTCTGGTGATTTTTATTTGAAAAACAAATGAAAAAACAAAACAATTATTATGATTACCTTTACACTAATAACACTAACATTCATATTTATTATTCAGGTGCTGTTGTCGCTGAGGGTAGTAGTGTTCTCATTGATAAACCAAAATTGGATGCCTTCAACCTTTTTGGAAAGTTAGATGAAGCAGAACGTAATTTCTATGAGGTCTGGTACGAAATCACCTCTCCACCCCACCACGGTACAATTGCTGTCGGTGAAAAGAACCTGACACACGAAAGACCAAAGTTCTCTCAATTCAACCTGCATAAGCATGGAATAATTTACGTACATGACGACTCAGAGACCACTCATGATAACTTCACCTTTGACGTGTGGCTAATCCCCAAAGGAAAGCTTGCTCAACGACCTCAGAATACAGATTTTATAGTATCTGAAATATTTAACATTACTGTGACCCCTATTAATGACCGGCCTCCTGTGCTCAAGACCGGATCCCCTAGACTCAAAGTGGTCAAGGGGGACACCGTGACGTTGGATTCTGAGAACCTTTATGTGGAGGACCAAGACACTCCACCTGAGGAGCTTTTTTATACTGTAATCAGCAAGCCCAAAAATGGCTTCCTTGCTTTGGAGGGTCAGCTCAATAAGTCTGTCAGCACCTTCACCCAGGCTGATGTAAATCATGGAAGGGTGCACTTTGTACAAAAAGGGGAACTTTCATCAGGGGTCATCTACTTCAGTATCACTGATGGATTCCATAGACCACTCTACAAGCTCTTCAGTGTAGAGGTAGAGAATATCACCATCAGTGTGGTCAACAACACGGGACTGACTCTGCTGCAAGGCCAGACCACAGTGACTCTGACATTTGAGAACCTGGCCGCAGTGACCAATGAGAGAGATGCATCCATTAAGTATTTAGTCACAAGCCCACCAAGTCATGGGAGCGTCATGGTTATGGAAGAACCAGTCACACACTTTGACCAAAAGGACCTGCACACTGGCAGAATATTTTATAACATGACTGACCTGTCATCCCCTCGAGACTGCTTTGAGTTCATGGTTTTCACATCTGAGAGTAACCTGACCAACCAGGTGGTCAACATCACAGTCAAGCCACTGATCCACCTTGGAGAGCATGTCAGGATCCCAGATGGCATCCCAGTGAAGCTAAGAAAGGACGTCCTGGATGCAACAGAATTGGCCTCCCTTAGTGCTAGCGATCCCATCTTTGAAATCCTTGAGCCGCCAAAACATGGCAAGCTAGTCAAAGTCACATTTGACCTTGGAGGAGCCTCTCACTCGGTGGAGTCATTCTCGTTCAGGGATGTGGAACAAGGCAGAGTGGCCATTGAGGAAAATATCAACTTCCACGCCATTTATGGCAACACAACAGCAGCCAGGTACAATGTGACAGTGGTCCATCCACTCAATGACTCATTTGTTTTCCTTTTGAAGGCAGCCAATGTCCAGCCTGCCAGGGGCGAATTTGTGTACCTAGTATTACCTTATGACCCCATTACAGGGAAGCATATACTTTCAGAGCCGACCAAGTTGCCGACTTTGAACAGAACAGCAAATGTTCACATAGATCCATCAACAAGACCACACAGGACTGCTTCAAAGCTGAAACCTCGAAACCGCGGGGGGAACCACACACGAAGCAGATCTACGGTTCCTCATGGGCCCCGTACCACCATGGGCAAGTTGGACCCCTCCACGAAAAATACTTTAGTTAGGATGGAGTCTTTACCGAGACCTGCATCTGATCCCTTGCTCATTATCCTGCCACTTCTGGCCTGCCTTCTCCTGATTGTTATTCTTGTGGTTCTCATACTCGTCTTCCGGCACCGCAGGGAAAAGCGGGCCCACCCGGCAATGATACAAGAACTGACGGGGAACCCTGGTGAAGATATTTTAGCCAGAGGCCCATATCTGGGTCAGCCTGAGAGAAGTCTTGCTGTTCCTTCGGTTATAGTAACCCCACTCACTCCGAGTTGCCCTGGTAGTCCTGTTTTACAGGAAGTACATGACGCAGCCTTGATGCCAGCAATTGAACAAGCTGTGTCTCCATTTCTCCTTTGCACATGGAGTCCACTTAACCCTGATTCTGCCCAGCAATGTTCACCAACAACACCATCCCTTAAACAAAACCAACACTGGGTTTGACTCAACTCTTTTTATCACATCCAGATGTTGCTTGAACCAAATTTGTGAACTATCACTGTGCATGATCATCATCTGAGCCAAATCTTAGCATTACTGGCGGAAGAAAGTAAGCTTCTAAGGTTCATACCATACACTGAGAAACTTAAATATCTAATCACACTATTGCTGGAATTTGGTTTTTAACCTTGTACATTGAAAGTCTCTTGGCTTAGTATCAAGGGAAAGATCGCCAAGTAACTATAATTTTAACATTCATTTTTTATGTTAGTCCTATTGTTTCAGTTTTGTCTTGCCACAGCTCAGATGTTTTTGTGGTTTTGATAGTTTGTTTTGTTTCTTACAAAACACAGATAGCCACAAAATCGTATTACAGGGTTACAATATTTTGCAGTTACATTTTCCATTATACATTTTCCATTATACATACTGGTTAAAAAATTTTATAGCCTGAATGCACTGTAAGTCGCTTTGGATAAAAGCATCTGCTAAATGCTTAAATTATTATTAAATTACATTGTCGGAAAAAAATGTGCAGAAATGGTACATTTAGCTTGTCACCGAGCAGTACCCTGAAAGGTACACTTTTGTACCTTCTCTAAAACTATTAGCACTAATATGCACCCTTTATGGGTAGATAAGGTACAAAAGTACACCTTTGAGGGAACTACCCCAGTGACAAACAATGGGTTTTTGCACATTTCTCTCATAATGGGCTACAAATAGAAACAATTTTTTAGAGAGCAAACACCATATTTTATATAACTGGTTAAAAAAATGTATAGCCTGAATGCACTGTAAGTCGCTTTGGATAAAAGCATCGGCTAAATGCTTAAATTATTATTAAATTACATTGTCGGAAAAAAATGTGCAGAAATGGTACATTTAGCTTGTCACTGAGCAGTACCCTGAAAGGTACACTTTTGTACCTTCTCTAAAACTATTAGCACTAATATGCACCCTTTATGGGTAGATAAGGTACAAAAGTACACCTTTGAGGGAACTACCCCAGTGACAAACAATGGGTTTTTGCACATTTCTCTCATAATGGGCTACAAATAGAAACAATTTTTTAGAGAGCAAACACCATATTTTATATATATATAT
>NW_015651641.1:1368453-1394311 GCF_001515625.1 Sinocyclocheilus rhinocerous
TTATATATATATATATATATATATATATATATAAATTATGTATCTTGAAGCGTTTACATCAAATGTTCTTGGTTTTATAAAATTCTGATATAGGTCATTATTGTACTTAAGCCTTCATGTAGTAACAATTCATTATTGTTTTAATGATTGTAAGATTGCTTAAATAATAGTATTGTTATTACATTTAAGCCTACAGGTAAGTAGAATTAGAGAAGGTAAAGATTTATCGTTCAGTTTATTTGTAATTATATAAAGTGCAAGATATAGAATAACTACTACTTCTACAAGATAACTAAACTGAATATTTCGTTCACATTTCCTCTCTAAATGATAAAAAAAACACTATAGATTTATGTTGTAACCCAATGTCTTATGTTTATTTACTGTGGTGTGAAAAAGTGTTGGCCCCCTTCCTGATTTCTTATTTTTTGAAAAGTGTTTGTCACACTTTAATGTTTCAGATCATCAAACAAATTTAAAATGTAATGAAATTGAAGAGAGAACTGAAACTACTCAAAGGTGCTTTTTAAAGAAGTGTCTAAATGTAAAAATATTATGCTGACCACAAAAACAAATCCACCCTCAGAAATATTGCACCACAATTTTTACATTCCTTGCAAGATTGCATTAGCAAGATCTGCAACAGAAATTTGTTACTATCGAAAGGTGAATAATTCAAACACTCCGTAACGCCTAGTTTACTTCAATGATGAATATGCTTCAGACCCACATCTCTTTTTAATTCTTTTATATTCTTCTGAAGTGAAATATGACAATCTGTATTTGTTATCTTGTAATTTACTATGGGCTACAGATTTATGTATGTTTACATGTATGTGTCTGTGTGGCAGATAAAGTATCTCTGAGTTTAGATATATTAATGTAAAAATTATTGTCATTACATGTATAAATCTGAAATTATAATAAAATTATTGCTTTTTCTATAATCCTTTTGAAATATAACAAATAAATATTTATTCACACAGTATACCGGTATAACATACACCCTTAAAAATAAAGGTGCTTCACGATGCCATAGAAGAACCTTTTTGTCTAAATGGTTTCATAAAGAACCTTTAACATCTGAAGAACCTTTCTGTTTCACAAAAGGTTCTTTGTGGCGAAAGAAGGTTCTTCAGATTATAAAAAGGTAAGAAAGAGATGGTTCTTTAAAGAACCTTTGACTGAATGGTTCTTTGTGGAACAAAAAAATGGTTCTTCTATGGCATCGCTTGAAGAACCTTTTGAAGCACCTTTATTTTTAAGAGTGTAGTAATGTAGTTATGCATTGCATTACATTACTGATAATTAATATAGCACCAAATATTGATAAAACAGTGGTTCATAAAAACACAAATGAACAGTGTAGTCCTTCTTTTTCTTCTTAGCATTGTTTTATGCGCAATATGTGTGGGCTTGTTAGTGATCAGGGTGTGGGAATAAATTCTTCATGATTAAGGACCTGAGTGTGTGGACAGAGAAGCCTAACTTTAGCTCTGATAAATAATTCAAACGCAGTGAGAGATTGACTGCTCCGGACAGCTCTGGTTTTTCCCACTAGTGAGCACAGAAACTAATAATGGTACAATCTGCTTCAAGAGGTCATTTGATTGGAGCTCTGAGGGCTGAGCATGCTACTCTTCATTGATAGTTGATTATTTTTCCACTTTTATTCTTTTTTAAATGGTTCTTTTTAGGTGACGGACCGCTTAAAGAGTAAAACAAAAATTGCGGGATCCCTAACAACCCAAATCTCATGTGGGGCTCTCATTGGTCACCCTTTTCACCAGTTTGCTTTCGTTCTTCTTTGAAATGGACTAGACCGCTACTGTTACTGAATTTACACAAGTCAAATATTTGCAAGCTAAAAATTTGAAATGAACATTTACTTACATTGACGTGAGTTATATTATCGAAGTGAGACGACAGAAACAATTTGTCAAAATTTATGTTAACACAAACAGTTGATTGTTGTATTACTCATAATTAATTGCTATGAGTTGATTATTTGTTGATTATTTCAATGTTTGTGCTTTTTGTCAAATACATATTCAAATAAAGGTCTGTTTTGTTAAACCAGCCAATAACAACTGGCAGACCACTGGGAATCTTTCACGGACCACCAGTGGTCCCTCTGGCTCTCCTTGGCCTTAGTGAGGGCTCCTGGTGAAAGACAGAAGTGAACAGAAAGACGAAAAAACAAGGAAAGCAATGGTTTAGCTAAAGTATTAAAGTCTACGACACGGAATCACATCTGCAAAAACACGCACACATGCACTCTTTGAGAGCTTTTTCATTTTGAACACATTAAAATGCAAGGTCCGACCAGTCAGGCTTCTGATTTATGGCTTACAGCTCTCTTTGGAATTTCTCAAGGAGAAATCAGTATTCCCTGTGCACTTTAAGTCATCTTGAAATGAACTCTACTTACTTTCTAATTTCAAGTTCCTGGTCCTATTGCGCACGACTCCATAATAAAAAAGTTTGGCATTGGATTCTTGTATGAAAATGTAATAACTTGCTCTGCCTTTGAAAATTTTCCTGTCTTCATCTGACAAATACCTTTTGCTTTTCAATCCCTCCCCTCCAACCGGGCTCTATTCTGATATGTAACACCTATACTTTTCATGATCCAATCAATTCCAGATGGAAAAAATATATATTTTTTCTCAAATATTTTTACCAAATATCACATTTCACTCTGCGATTTTCTGATTACTGAAGTAGAATAAGGTGTGAACGTAGATTCACATTGACTTTAAAAAGACAGTCACATACAGTACATCAAATGTTTAGTTAAAGTATGTGTTTCTACATCCAAGGCATCAGAATAACTATGTCTCTGTGTTAAAATGTGGTGTAAGCATTCACAGCTACCCTGTGCTGGGGCCCTAACCTTAGGATTAGAGCCTTCAAAATAAAAGCTTTCCCAGCATCAGATGTTTTATGTAGGCTAGCGATTTCTCATTCAAAACTGCATTAACTATTTGCGTCATATAAACCCAGAGATATGATTCTACAGAAAAGAATGACATCAGTCAATTTCATGTCACAGTAAAGAAAAAATAGATTAGTCAGAAGTACACACTTCCCCTACTAAAGGGATATGGGAATTACAACAGGGTTGGCATCATTCCACCATACTAACACACATTTCAAGCTGCGAGAGCTAGCAGGCCTCATATGCTCCCTCTCTCACACCAGAGAGAAATCTGGACATGTCATTTGACATACTGCCGAGAACCTATGGGTATGTGCCATTTGCTATTAGATACAAAAAGTTCAGAAAAAGCAAAACCATTATACATCAGCAGCTTGCCTTTGCTAGAAAACCATCCATCCATTTCAGTATGAATAAGATGCTTCTTTAGTTTCATGAAATAGCAGTTTATGATTCTGATTCGAGGTTTCCACTTAAATATTAACTTGACATATGGTGGCGTCACTTCTTTAAGCTGATGGCATGTACATAATCTACCGACCTACTGACCTAAATCCATATTTTATGGCATGCCATTCTGACAAGCAGTTTTGAGCAAACACATGAGAAAAATCCCAAACCTTTCTGAACATGGATAATGTCTGGAAAGTTTGCAAAGTGGCCCTGGTAAATCGCTAAAAGATCGGAAATTGGCTCCAAATCCTGACGGGGCTGCTCTGCAAAGTAATCCCCAATGGTCTCGTAGACTTCTCCAGTGTGTGCCATGGCCTTGTTTAATGGAGCTGAATAGACTTGCTGGTCGAATTCAAAGGCCTGACTTAGAAGTCTGAAAGCCTGTCCAACTCTCTGATATTCCTTTTTAAAACCAGTGATCTGCTTTCTGGCAAATTCGTTAATAGTGACGTTGAGCTGTATGATGTTTTCGTCCATTTTTTTGGTGAACGTTTTGAAACCATCTACGTTGCTTTCCACCTCTTGTAAGTTAAGCGGTAAAGCTGGAGGACAGATAGTGAGGAAGAAGTTAGCGCCGACTAGGTCGTCCTTCTCAGCCTTTCGCTTGCCTTGCTTCCAAGCTTTTTTGTCGTTGCTGCTGCAGGTGAGAAAATGCTGGAAAACGTCGCACGTGGATAAAATAGGATGACTTGTCATGTGATTCATCCACCATATTAAACCTTTCCTCCTCTTCGAAATGAAATCCTCTTCGAATCGACCCGTGGCCTGTTTCTCAGGCAAGTGAGGAACCGAAATGACAGGGAATTTTTCTACAAGCCGTGCATAAAGCCAGTCAAAGTGCTTGTATCTTCTATTCACCTGGTTTTGAGTATGACTAGGCGTGAGTCCGTAGGACATATAGCTCTTCATGCCTTTGAATTTGGTCTGTTTTGTAGGATCATCGATGGTGCAAGTGAACGAATACGGGTTCTCTTGCCATTCGGTGGATGTCAAACATATTGGCTTATACCTACACATTAAACCAATTTAAGTTTGGGATTAACATCCTAGTTTAACCCAATTATCACCGGAAGAAATTGCTGTCCAAATGGAATTTAAAATGATGTTACAGCATCTTGACAAGCAAGTCTTGACTAATATTTGACGTCAAATTGATATCAAGGGGCCCGCTGGGTTGTCTAACATGCATGTCATCTAAAAGTGTGCAATTCATTTTATTCACTTTCACAGAACTGTGCACTAAGTGTTTATACTAGGTAACAAATTAACATTTGAACTATATTTGTGCCTAAAGTGTAATTTTAATGCAAACCTATTGAGATTTTTCCCAACTGTTCCTGTACTTTTGGACTGTTGCGCACTACCACGTCGAGAAGCTGAGGTGCTTGTCATGGGATATCCTGCTTGATTCCCACGTTTTTCAGGTGTTCCTCCGTGTTCATCCGCCGTTCCGCTGTCATCCCAGTCATCGTCCCAATCCTCGTCGCTTCCCTGGCTCGTCTGAAAACTGTGTCGCTGTTGCTGAAGATGTCCCTGGTAAACAGCGGAATGAGTGGGAGTCGATTCATTTGAGGTGTCCCTCCTCTGAGGACTAGTTTGGCAGTAATAGTCCTGACTGGCGGATGTCCCGTTACCGTGTAGTGATGTGTCAGTCCTTATAATCTCCACGTATGATGCAGGGAAGAGTCCCGTCTCACCTCTGCTGTTCGTGCCCTCCAACCAACCATCGACAACCTCTTCACTACTCAAAGTTAGAAGTTCATTCTCTGTCACAGAGATCTCGCCGGGATTTTCAGAGATAAACTCGTATAAAGCTCTCGCTCTGAGCGCCATAGTTGTGTGGAAACGCTTTGCAAACTCAGTTTGCAAAGTTACAATAGATACACTCTCCGCGCCGTCCCGTTAAATCAACCTCTTCGGGAATTTACGCTCTCTGTTTTCTACCAAAACACGTCTGAAGACATTATCCTGTGAAAACAGCTGGAAAATCCTCTCAGAAGAGTATTGAAAAAGTGGGTTTTGTGTACGTCTGCCTGTCTTCGCTGAATGCGCTCTGCGGTCCGGGGCAGAATAATCGAGGGTGGAGCCAATCATAATAATCAGCCCGGGGTCACGAATAAACCCCTCTGACCCTGCATGGAGCAATATCACTGACTGTACCCAGCATAGTCTCATCTAGTGTTATCTTTCAAGTCAGTATATGTTGTTATTATTAACGCATCGTTACATTTTATTACATTTTATAACTTTATTATTAGTCATACTATATCATGCTCATGTTCATTAATATTTCTTAAACAATTTTAAACATATAATGTAAAAATGACTCTTAACTGAATACTGAATAAAAATATTTTCAAGTGTAACCTATTTTTCTCTTGTGCTTTGTAAAAAAAAAAAAGTATCTGATAGTTCACTTAGTTTGGATTGGGTGTTAAGGAGATAATGTGTTGATTAAAAAGATTACCAACATACTTAATTGCCTGAAAATGTATAAATTGCTAAAGACCTAAACTGTCATACAAGTCACTGTGCCGAAATTAATATAATCGACACATAAACAGACACATATAAAAATTAAAATGTTAAAAATACTTCTCAAGCTTCCCAGTTGGCATTTGATGTTGAAAAGACATCAAATTGTCATCAGAATTGACGTCAAATATGCAAATCAAGCTGACAAAAACCTGACATGACCTTGATTTGATGTAAATTGGATGTCAAACATATTGGCTTATACCTACACATTAAACCAATTTAAATTTGGGATTAACATCCTATTTTAACCCAATTACCACTGGAAGAAATTGCTGTCCAAATGGAATTTAAAATGATGTTACAGCATCTTGACAAGCAAGTCTTGACTAATACTTGACGTCAAATTGATATCAAGGGACCCGCTGGGTTGTCTAACATGCATGTCATCTAAAAGTGTGCAATTCATTTTATTCACTTTCACATAACTGTGCACTAAGTGTTTATGCTAGGTAGCAAATTAACATTTGAACTATATTTGTGCCTAAAGTGTAATTTTAATGCACTGTGTCATTATGGCCTGTTCACCAAAATGAGTATTAGGCCACTGGTCAAACTGTTTAGCATAAACAAAATGTATTTGTGTGTGTTTTTACGTTCCTCTATTTTGAACACATTGTCCAATCTACTTTAATTTATTCTGTACTAAAATTATAAATATGTGAATTTTATATTTGATAGCACAAGTAGCCTACATCACGGAGATGTCTATTTGACGTCTGTATTTACAATTGCAAGCCATATTTTTTTGAGTGTTTGCTCATCTGCAATATGTCTAAAGGACGTTTCCTATCAGATGTCAAATAGACGTTTAGAAAATGTCTTTAAGATGTTTATGAATGTATGTAAAACTGACATCTTAAAGACGCCTATCAGATGTTTGTACACAGCAGATGCTTTCCAGATGAAGCAATCTTTAACAGACTTGCAGACGCACATCTGGGAAAGTTATGCATTATGAAAGAAACTAAGAATACGAGCAGGACACGTTTCTATGGACGTATGATCTCAGATTACACAACACACTACTGTAGGCATCCTGTCAGTCTTCTTGAAGAATAATACATTACTTCAACCAGTAGAGGTCCCCGTCAAACAAATATCTGGGACAGGCAGTTCCTTGTCACGTGACGTTAAAGAACCCGTAGCCTCACAAGCTTTCAGATACGATCTACGATCACGTGATCGCTTAGACGTACTTCTACAATCGTTACGTTGAAAGTGTCGAAGGAGTAGCCGCTTATACACGCTTTCGGGTTAAAAGGAGTGAGAAACAAGGAAGAATTTAAATCCACGTTGGATGAATGAACGTAATAGTCAGCGTGACAGTGACGTCACCTGGAAGCCGTGACGCTCGTCTCGAGCCTCTGTGGCTCGCGAACACACAACAAACAGCGCCTCTCTCCACCCGCACCATTAAACTAGTGCATTCGCCGTGCATACATCTGAGTCTGAATTATTACAACTTATATGGCAAAATATATAGTAATGTTTTGAATGTATTAAAGTCTGGACCTTTTTTTTTTGTTTTATGCACATAATTGTGCGCGGGATTTACAGAGGAAGAGGAGTGCACAGCTAACGCTGCTAGCCGCTTTATTCATAAATGATTTTCCACATCTGAGAGGAGGGGGATCCAAAGCCGAAGCCGTCAAAAAAAAAAATCGAGACTTTTGGATGCATTCAGTTAACACCAGCGTTTCATTTCATAGTCGCCTTATCTCAGGACTTCTGTTTTCCGGAGACAACAGCCAGAAGCTATCGAGGAATTACATGGATTATCTGGTAGAGTGTTCTTCTTATTTCTTTTTGCAGATGGCCAGAGCCTGTAGGATCAGGTGTTTTGTTTTCATTGCTGCTCCCATAATTTATCAGCCTTGGTCGGGATTGTTTTTGAGCAGTTGTTATGTTTTGTTTGCGGCTATTACAAATGTACTCACTATTTGGGTGAAGTCACTTACAGTTTCTTGTTTGTTTTGCTTACAAACAAACCTAAGCCAATAGAGAAGGGTGTCCAGAAAACATAGCAGTTCTAAACACTACTAAAAGAAGGGTTTTCCTGATATAGCAACAAATTTTGGGCATCTCTTTTATGCTTTTTAGCTATTTTTGTTCTGCCTTTTTGAATAAAATGTAAACATGTATGCGGTTAGATCAGTATGCAATTTTTCACATTAGATGTAGTTTGCTGTAAGATAAGATATTTTATTTAGCCTGCAAATCTAATTTATTTTGCTGCACTTATCAAAAATCAGGTAAGAATGAGAATTCTGTCATTGTTTACTCACCCTCACGTCCTTCAAAACCCATATGACTTCCTTTCTGCCTCTGAACACAAAAACAGCAATTTTTAACAGAATGTCCAAGTTGCTCTTTTCCATACAGTGAAAGTGAATGGTATGGAAGCCTGTTTCCACTACGGTATAAAAAAAAGATCTCACAATTCAGACTTTGTTTCTCGCAGTTCTGAGGATTATGAGATATAAACAGAATTGTAAGATACAAACTCAGAATTCTTACTTTTTTCTTGCATTTCTGAGTTTACATCTCAATTCTAAGTTTACATCTCACAATTCTTACTTTTTTTTTCTGCCACAAAATAAAAAATAAAAAAGGCAATTTGCGACTTATGGATTTTTCCCCCTTTCTCTCTCTCTTTTTTGTGCCAATTGTGAGTTTATATCTCACAGTCTCAATTCTGACTTTTCCCCCTCAGAATTGCGAGTTTATATCATGACAACACCAGTCCCCTTTCACTTTAATTTCATGCAAAAGAGCAGCTTGGACACTCTGCTGGACGTCTCCTTCTGTGTTCCACTAACGAAATAAAGTCATACAGGTTTCAAAAGACATGAGGGCGAGTAAATGACTTAAATGTCTTTTTTGGAGCTTATCATTTGGATCTTGTCATTTGTTTTTAACAAAATTGACACCCTTTAAAGTGACCTTGCTACAATCTTTTTTAAAACCTGTATTGCAATCTTTACTCTCTCTTCAGTTTATTACATTTTATGAGATTTATTTTCATCTCGATATCATAGCGACATGAACAGCCACTTGTCTTGTGGTTATCAGAACTCCATGAATGAATTTATCTGGGATGATGTATGTGGTCACAGATCACATCTGATCATTTTTTATATAACATTGTTTATTATCAGCTTACTAGGCCTCAGCATGAACTCTTTCAAAGTCCTTTTTTGCACCATTGGTGTTATATAATTTGCTTACAATACTCAGTGATAATAACAGTTTCACGGGAATGCTGTACTGTCGTATTGGTGCCGCTCCACAGCGTGACAGCATTGAAATCTGGTGCCAGTAAACTTCTCGCACATTTGGTGCTTTGATACTTGACATAGACATATGCAGCGAGGTCACAGTGCTGTTTCCTTTGGGATGTTCCGGTCAGGATTCTCAGAATAGAACCATTTCCTCAAGAAACAGAGCTGAAAAGAGACTGGAAGTGCTGGCAGTGTGTGGATTAGGAGCATGCTTGATTATGTAAGTATTTTTGTCCAGACAAATCTCACTTTTGACTTTGGGCCAGTAAGGACAAGAGGAAGTCAAACCCATTTTCTTACTAGGCTCAGGTTTTTTTTCGGTTGATAGATAATAAAATCGAAGGGTGTTGTACTTCTTGAGTGTAAGACCTCCTTTTTTTCACTAGAGTGTCGAAACTTGGTTGGACTGCTCCAAACCACATGTGCACACCAGTACGAGTGTATATTTGTACAGGTTGTATACAACTCTAAACAGACTTTATGCCCTTTTCATCAACAGTGGGCTTAGAAAAAAAGGTTTTAGCATGCTCAGTAAAAGCTTTATCATTCATGCCATGCATAGTTGGCTCCCCTCTTCTCGAAATGGGTGGAGCTTAAATCTGTGCCTTTGTAGTTGGCATGGAAACCACATCATTGTATCTACGTTTCTAGTATGTTTTTCCAGAGCAGCGCTTTTCCCTCACGCTTTTTATGTGCTGGGTGTCTGTGGCCAATGCTTTAATGTTTGTTCTGAGTTCTAACTGTTCAGGTTTGAGTTAATTCTTCTGGGTGTCCCCATGGTTTTCCATTATTAAAGGACACAGTGGATTCAGTGCAGAATCTTAGCTTAGTTTAATTATGGATCTGGCCTCA
Organism: Sinocyclocheilus rhinocerous; assembly: GCF_001515625.1. Taxonomy (NCBI): domain Eukaryota; kingdom Metazoa; phylum Chordata; class Actinopteri; order Cypriniformes; family Cyprinidae; genus Sinocyclocheilus; species Sinocyclocheilus rhinocerous. The sequence continues at coordinate 1,378,519 of NW_015651641.1, forward strand.
TTTGGTCCAAGCTCTGCTTGTTTAGAAATGAATGGGTGCAACAATGATCCTATTGTAATGTGTTTTGTTCCCTGACTCTGTATGGTTAATTTGTGAGAGGAATCTCAATGTATTCGAGCATTTGTCCAACAGCCGTTTTTGGTGGCCCTTTTAAATTAAATCAAGCCGGATCGCATACAGCTGCTGTATTCTTTTAATCCTTTCAAATGTTATTCAGCCAACTGAGCTAATTTACAGCCAAACCGGAAGCTTTATGTAATGGTTAACTGAGGAACTGAGGTCAGACGTCAGCAGAGACAGGTTACTAGATTTTGTGCAGTTATAAGCAGTTATAAGTTTCAGGAATACCATGAAATTAAAATCCATACTACCTGACATGTATCTTTGAAAGGCAGGGTTTTGAGAGAGGACATGTGATTGACGGGGTGGAGGCGTTCTAATTCTGTATTTAGCGAAACAGTTGCTTAATAACAAGTTCTTCTGCTTGTTATCTGCTTTAGGCACATCCCGCTCTGTATTTTCACATAAATCCATGTTTTCTCTTTGCTCTCATATGTGTATAATGTAAGGCTGCCATATTTTAGGTAGATTACATTTGCCATCATCTGATGCTCATTTAAAGCATGAATAATTTAACACTGCTAAATAGTAAATAAATAGTAAAATTAAAAAAAAAATAATACTTTTATTTAGCAGTGATACATTCAATTGATTGTCACAGAAATTACATTGTTACAAAAGATTTTTCTATTTCAAATAAATGCTGTTTTATTGAACTTTTTGTTCAATCAAAGAATCCTGAAAAAAGTGTATTACGGTACAGTGTTAAAAATATTAAGCAGCACAAATGTTTTCAACATTGATAAGAATAATAAATGTTTCTTGAACAGCAAATCAGTATATTAGAATGATTTCTGAAGGATCATGTGACACTGAAGACTGGAGTAATGATGCTGGAAATTCAGCTTTGATCACAGAAATAAATTACCCTTTAAAATATATTAAAATAGAAAACGGTTATTTTAAATTGTAAAAATATTTCACAATATTACTGTTTTACTAATAAATGCAGCTTTGGTGTGCATAAGAGTCTTCTTTTAACAACATTAAAAAAAAATCTTACTGACAACAAATTTTGAGCAGTCGTGTATATTTTATTTCAAGTTATCATTATTGCAGCTCTAATCTCTACCAGGCATGTGAAATCTCTTTATCCCAAAGAGTAATGCAGCTTCTGGTTTTACTTAATGGACTTTTATTATCATAGCTCGTGGACATGGATGTTGTGAGTGAAACTGGATCAATGGCAAATGGATTTTACGTTAATGGTTAGTGCTGCACTATTGCATTTAATGACAGAAGGCAATGACTGTTCACTGTTCTTATGGACTATTTTAGCGTGTTAAAGCCATTAAGCTAAAAAGTCCAAATTATTATGTTTTTATGTTTCATTGTTGACAGTTTAATTTTTATGTGAAAAATCATATTGGCTCATGGAAAATATGTGTCCTGGAACATCGTGTTTGAATTGTTTGTTTAACTTTCACCCTGGTGAGCATTAAAGCCTTGGTTTGAGTTTAACTGCCAAAAGCAACAGCAGTAGTTGTGAGCTCGGCTGTCAGTTTGAGCGAGAGAGCAAGTCAGGCAATGCAACGAGGAAGTCAATGACTAGAGGTAAAGATCCAGTGATTTGCTATTATAAAGACACTTTATTGGCTGCTGCAAGCACTCAAATGTATTTGATTTGCTGTGATTGAATCCTTTAATGGCGATAAAACAGGCCAGCATATGTTGGGTTTTGGATGGGATGCTGTGCTAATGTCCTCAAGATGGTTCTTAACTGGTCTTTTTAGCAGGACTGATTTGAAGATTTAAAGATTTGAAGTATCTTCTCTTTATTGTAATCTCAAACGTACACCTGAACTTGTTGCCCTGTGGTTTTGCACTGCTGCGATTAAACAATCATCTCTGCATCCGTCTCTTGATTGCTTAAAACCATTGGAGACCATCTTAGCATTGCACTCATTTGCAGAGCCGGTGCTTACGATTTAACTCCAAATCTATAACACCAGAGACCAATTTCTGCTCTTCCTAAACACTTTATAATTAGCTCAAGCGTATTAGATTTCCAAAACTCTCAGGCACTCTAAAATTAAAGTAGCCCTCTCCCTGGTGTATTTTCAAACTATCACCGCTTGGATAAAATTGAGAGGTTTGACACAGAAGCTCCTGAGGTCTGTTTATACTCTCGGGTGGTGAAGACTGGGATTTGCCCTGATCGATTATCTGCCTGGTGGCTTTTGCTTACAGTATGTCATTGGGGCAGTGGAGCACACAAGTCTCATTTTCTCCAGGCGTCTTTGGATTTCCTAGCTGGGTTTGGAAACTTCATGACATGCTATATCATGTTACATATCTAGGGTCCTTCTCCTTCCCTTAGGTTTGAGTTCCTCTTGGGTCTTCCTGCAGTAGGAGATACTCCGTCCCCGTCATTGGTGTCTCTGCAGATGTCAGGAGTCCGGAACTCCATCTCTGCTCCACATCCTTAAGTCAAACCTATAGTCTGGAGAAAGCATTAGTGCATTGTGTATCAAAAAAAGTGCTAATAATGAGAGTTTTGTCTTTTATGTTTTGTCAGGAGGTGACCTGCACAGATCTGACCTCATATCTCCCACTGATAAAATCAACACGAAGAGCATTTCTGTGTTTAGTCAGGACTTGTTTAATTATTTATTTTCTCTCTTTTAATTTTCATGTTTTAATTATTTTATATTAATAGTTTTAAAGTGTTTATGTGACTTCTATATGGTTAGTTATGGTAATGGTCTATGTGGCTTTTATATGGTTAGTTATGGTAATGATCTTATTAATGTAATCATAAAGATGCAAATTTGGTATTCTGGTTGGGTGGTCTACATCCAAATCTATTAAGGACTGCATGAAATAGTTTGGAGAGTGCAGTTTTCTTTTGAAACACATTAAGACACTAGCTCTAGCTCTAGCTCTTTTTTGTTGTTGTTAAATAACCAGGCTTTAGTTTACATCATAGATTGCAAGTGGCATTGAGAGGAAGGACATTCTCATTACATTAGAGTGTTTGATTGGTCAAAATTTTGAATACGCCCATGAGTGCATGATGAGTCATCAGTATTTTACTCAGTTTTCCCAAAAAAGAAAGACATTTTAAATATGAATATCTGCTAAAAGTGAATTTTGTCAACTTTTACATGGCCTCAAAACACACAGACATGGACTAAACAAGGTCTTTAGGCTTGTATAATGTTTCTGTGATCTAGTTTCAGTGCTAATGGTGTGTTAAATAGTCGGTTTATCAGGCTGATCTCTTAATGGATGCTCTGAGGTCACTAGTCACAGTGACTCTCATGTTTATTCAACAGGCTCAAGCCCAATTTGATTTGAAGGCCAAGACAAGCTTCACTGCTTGAGTGAAAAAAGCTGAGCATTCAGTTGGTCCACAGAAGCCCACAGGCTATGCACCTGTTCTTCTGTCTCAGCCGCTGAAGACACAGCCACAGACCACCCACATTCACTGATCCTCTGATGCATATTGCACATACAAATCGTCAGCGATAGTTCCAGTCTGACGGACTAGCTTTATGCAGCATCCTGGTGAAAGGGCAATCAGTCAGTTTTGAATCAGTCAAAGTTTTGCTCACAAGGTACCGGGTAAATACAGTGGCATCAAATCTTTCAAAGATACTCATTCATGAGCAGTTTTGTATTGTCTAGTTCTTCATGATTTGGGCTAGAAAAGAAAAGAGCTTAGGTTCAAACCCCACACACTATCATCACCGGGCCCTTGAGCAAGACACTCAGCCCAGGTTGCTCCAAGGTGAAAATTTGTCAAATATTTGACAAATTGCTGGTAATTAGTACGTTTGAGTTGATGTTGCTAAGATAGTGAATGTAAGCATGCAAATATAAGCAACCTTGTAAAGAACCCACCCTTAGGCTAGAGGTCTCTTTGTTTACCTGTGGTTTACTGTGTAAAACCAGTTAGGTGGTGTTTTTAGTGTCACTTTTGCACACTAAATGACCTTAGTTCATAGGCTAGGTTAAAGTGGTTTATATCCAAAAGCATGCATGCAACCCAAAACATGCAGACATGGTTAAGCAGGTCACTTGTTCAACTGAAACTTTAGAGTGGGCCAGAAATGTGATCTAAGTGACTCTGACTGTGAAGTGATCACTGGTGCCCGACACGGTTATTTGGGTATCTTAGAAAATGCGAATGTCCTCAGTTTTTCACAAAAAATTTTATTCATGGAACGTACAATACACTAATTTGAAGACAGACTAATACACAGTGATGTAGTAGAGACTAGCTCATTCAAGTCAGAGTCAGCACCGAGACTAGAAGAGGGTTGAGTACAATTTAGTACACATGCTATCAAGACCAAGACCATTAAAATATTTTCATGAGAACCATGATTATATGATCTTGAACTCAGACTTGAGAATTTGTGGTCTTGGCCTTGTCAGGCTAAAGAGCATGTCGACTCGGCCTTGCGTCCGACAAGACCAAGACCACAAATTCTCCAGTCTCCAGAGTTCAAGACCATATATGATCCACACAAATCCAACAAGACCAAGACCTTTGACATGGACTCAAGGACCAAGACCATATTTTGGTCTTAGACTCTGGAGCATATTAACTCGGTCTTGACTTGGACTCATCAATCTTCTGGTCTAGGTTGCAGTTTTAGAGATTTCGGAGTGTGCAAACTATATCAAATTCAACTAATCAGAGGGTTGTCGGAAAAGCACGTTGACGAACTGTTCTTAATCTTAAGCCCTTTATATAGAGTGTTAAAATAACATGCAGTCTTGTGTTCAAAAACAGAAGGCCTTAACATCATGCTAATTAAAAAGCATGCTAAAACATCAACTAGTCAGCCAACTAATCAGTTGTTGGATGACTATTTAACCATCATGACTAGGGATGCACCGAAATGAAAATTCTTGGCCGAAGCCGAAACTGAACAAAATTAAACACTGGACCGAATACCAAACACGGTTTTTTGAGTTTTTTTCCCCATGTATTTTGCCAATTTTTTTTTCACTATTGCATAAATTAAAAAGCCAAAATGTGCTTTTTACGGTTTTGTCTTGCTTTTCAAAGAAAAAAAATCAATTACAAAACAACAATTTAAAAATATTTAACACTGAACATTTTTAACATTCTAGCAGACACTATACCAACAAAGCACAATTTAACTTAAAATTAATAAGTTAGAAAAATTATAATTTTTGGCCATCAGCCCCCCTTCTTGGGGGGGTTTTTTTTTTTTTTTTTTACTGTACAATTAAAAGCAGCCTTGCTGAGAAGAGACTTCTTTTAAAACATTAAACACGGTGTGCTAAACACAGTCTCTCGCTGTCGGTGCTTGTAATGATTTTTGCATCTTTCTCCGACAGTTTAAATGCTTCCACACTGCTGACGTGTGTGCTGCATAATAAAGAGTGCGTGCCTCTCACTCTGCGCTGGTTGCTATTTGATCGCGTCATATCATTGTTCGGTACAATTTATTCGGTCTTTTCGCTTATTCGGCCGAACACCGAAAGAGCTTTTTTTGCTATTTTCAGCCGAATAATTTTGGTTGCCGAACATTCGGTGCATCCCTAATCATGACTTATCCCTACAGAGAATACAGTAAGAAATCATCCAGCAATATGTTCTGTGTCTTTCAGTACTAGACTAGTCATGATTTTAAAGCCGATCTCATTGCCCTTCATTCCGTACGGTACAGTATGAGGGTGGACAACATCTCTGGCAGACGGCGGCCCACATTGGAGACTGGCTGGTGTTGAAATGGAGACTCCATCCATGTATTCTGCGCGCTTCACTTCCGTGCTTTGATAAGCCAGGATGTGGCAGTCAGGTCGCAGAGTTCCTCTCTAGCGGGGAATATCCCACAGTCCAGTATGGGTAGAGGGACCCAGGAGCTGCTGAGAATTGGAAGCCTCGTCAGACCAAACAGGATACCACTCCAAATACAGCCCATCAAAGGTGGGAACTGGGTGTAAATCATCACGGAATAGGAAAACAAAAAGAAATTTCCTGCATGAGCTCCCAGTCCACTGGGTTTGTAGGCTGCCCCGGCCATTCCAGATTCTGGGACCATAACTCAAGCCATCGCTCATTGGCCAGTCACTCGCTATTCAGAAAGTCGAAGTAAAATCCCCATTCACCGGTTATTTAGGGCACGGCTTGACCTTATGGATGATGTGATTGTTTGATGGTTTCTAAGGGCTGAGAATAGCATTGTTATCTGAAGTGTTCTATCTAATGTTTGGAGATTAGAGCTTGTTATTCAACATGTTTAAATGCTGAAGGAGGGGTAACGGTGGAGATTTATAGCCTAACGCCAACAGTGCAGGAGCAGCGGGGGGAGCTTTGTTGAGCATTGCTGAGCCCCTTCCTTTTATCCTGCTGCAGTTTTAATACTGTGCAAATCCCCATGCATTCTATTGACTCAGAACTCCAATACAGTGATATGAAAGATATTCACAGTGTATCTAGTCACCTCGATGAATCGGCATGAGAGGCAGAGAGAAAAGTCTCAGATTACTGTTGAGCCACAGCTTTTTAGATTTTTTGAGGGTTTAAAAGCAGAAATGTGTATCTTATAATTTCATAAAAACATATATATATATATATATATATATATATATATATTGTATATACACACACACACACACACATGTATATGTGTGTATGTATCCAACTTTACAACTTTATTGCTATGGCAGTGCAAAACCTAATACTCTAAAATGACGTAAAAATGATTTAAACAGCTTTACAGATCAAATTATACACAAATTAACAGAAAAATGTATGTAAATGCTTTTATAAAATTTTACGCTACCCTTCTTGATTTTTATACATTTTGAGAATCTGAGCATTAGAAAGATTTCATGTGACACTGTTAAGACTAGAGTAATCAGCTTTGTCATCACAGGACTAAATTATATTTTATATTCAAATAGAACACGCTTATTTAAAATTGTAATATTATTTCACAATATTACCGTTTCTATTGTATTTTTTTATCAAATAAATGCAGCCTTGGTGAGCCTAAGAGATTTCTTTCAAAAACATTTAAAGGGGTCATATGATGCTGCTAAAAAGAACATTAAATCATACAAACCCAAACTGTTAAACAGTTTATCTTTGCACAATTGATCCTAACTTCCACAGTGCATTTCCACAGTGACTCCTGCCAACATTTATACCCCTTTAATCTTTTTTGAGTTCTAGATATTAAACAATTAAACAGTTGCCAAGCAAGTTGGCAACTTAAAGTTGCTTGTTTCTTTAAGACCTTGCATCTATGATATGATCTTTCCATTTTCCCCTACCTTTACCCTAGAACAAACAGGTGCCGTTTGCTTTTATTGTGTGCCAGCATGGCTCTGGTGCATTTCAGGCATGGGACTAACTCTTCCTCTAAATCCTCTGATTGTGGCATCAATCATAGTTTGGACCCTTCCTGTTTCCTGTTGTTGGCCTTTCCAGCTGGCAGTGGGCCGTATTAACCTAGAAGCACTATCTTAACGGCAATGTAGATAGAGTAAGATGGGCGTCAGTGCCATTGGTGGCCATTTCCCCTTATATGACGATGTCTCTGGGTCCTTGCTTATGAAACCACCACCAGTCCATTGTGACTGGACCTCCAGAATTAGTTGACATTTTGGCTTCCAGATTTAGCCCTTTGTACTGTTGTTGAAGGCTATGATGTTGATTATCAATGATGTATCAGGAGAGTCACCGGCTGCACTACCTGTTGTAAAGATTAGCCCATTGATGTTAATGTTGTAATGATGGTGTCATTTGCTCCGTGCATGATTAACAGGGTAAAGGGGATGTGTTTATGCTCGATACTCACATGCCACTGAACAATATTTCAACTTCCACTTTCGTCTTATTTTGTGGGTCAGTGGAATGTACAATTTTAGTGGATCTATTAAATTATTATTTTTTTTAAATACGACATGAAATGGAAATTCACCTTATTTTCTAAATGCATGTTACTGATCTTATTGTGACTGCTTCATTCATGCATGTTTACATTTTTTACTTCATAATTTTTAATCGAAATGTCGTAACTGGATCTTCATGTGAAACGTCAGACTTCTCTTTGGTGATGTATACCAGATTTCTCCAATCATTTTATCTACTTAAACTCTGGCCCTTGCTTACAATCCACTGCAAGCTCGCATTCAGATCCGACTCCATCATTAACAATCAGTTGATAAAACCAAGTCCCGCCCTACGATTTTTCCTTTATGATAATCTGTTTTACTCAGGTTTAAGTCACAATATGGAAGGAAAGATCTGTCACTATTTCTGAATTAAATAGCTTCAAGTCAGGATGCTACAACTGAACATCTTCGCAGACGGACAAAATTCATGTAAATGAAGCCTATTAGTAGTCTGGCATAATATTGTAATTATGTATTATTATTATTTATTTCATTATTATTTTGGTTGTGTTAAAATACAAATATTTGAATAATATTTGTCCCCCAGATCTAAGTCATTTTGTGCTATATATTTGAAAACCTTTTTGAAAATAATGAAAAAGGTCTAAGGAAAATATGTTTATATAATAATAATAATAATATACCATTATATAATATAGTAATATACAATATTAATAGTCATTCATTTATAGGTAAACTTATGTCAAAATTATGTAAAACTTTTTCAGAACTAGATGAATGTTTTAAATCAGATTTTTGAAGGTTTTTCCTTTTCTTTATCTTGAACACTTTTATTTGCCGTTGACCCTTGTGAGTTTAGACTTCACCAGTTTAATCATTTATTTTCAAACTATAATTAAAGGACCTGTGCTGTGCTTATCCTTATGCATGCTGAAAAGCTTGTACATGAATCAGAGCAGCTTTCATTCTTCAAAACACACCACTGTATATGACCTACTGCCTCTGTTTAGAACCCTAGATCATCACTTACAGGTCCAACCTGTTTTACATCAAAATGCATTATTCTTTTTCCTTCCTAAGAGGATGGTTTGTTATGATAGAGCACTTCTGCAGTCCTACAAAGGTTATTTCGGCTGTAGTCTTGACTGAATTGTCTTTGCATATTTGTTATCTTTTTGATACACTATCAGCAGACTGAAGATCATCAATTTGAACTAGAAGGGAAGATTGTTTGTGCTGCCATCTTGTGTCTGTTGAAATGCTTCTAGCATTTACTCAATGAGGAGTTTCCTGTTCCAAAAGCATATCAGTTTTGAGGTTGTTTTCATGGACCGCTGCAGGCTATATTTTGTTTTTGTCTCCTTTTGAGAGAAAGTGGGCCAGTAGTTGTTGCATTTGGGTGACAAATAATGGGTAGTATTAAAGGAATAGTACACCTAACTATGGATTCTAGACCATGTGCCTGGAAACTTTTTTACATTTTTAAAGCTGTAAAAATGGACCACATCATGGTAACTTTTTTGGTTAAAAATGATCCGAAATCAATATTTGAGCAAGTACATAACCAGCAAGTGTTCAAAACTATTGCCTTACTTTAGCCCGATTCACAACGGTTAGCTGATAATAATGTTTTCTAAAGAGTGGTATGGGTAGGTTTTCACAGGAAATTCGAGCATGGCACTGCACACACATACTCTTCAGAACATTAGATTCATCCGCGCCGACTCACAACCCAAGCAAGCTAGATAATTCCGCACACAGCTGCAATTGCAGGTTTTCAAACAGAGATGGCGACAAAGAGGCAAAACTTACGGACTGCAGCTTTAAATGAACAACATGAGAAAAAATTGTGTAGAAAATACTAGTAAATTTCATGAACAATAACAATGATTCAATTGAATGTGAAATTCAATATTTATTTATTTATTTATTTATTTTTGTAAAACGTACACTAATAATCTTTGTTTTATTTACAACTTTGAAGAATAATTCTTAGCAGGGTATTGTTTACAGTAAAAAGTATTTTCTATCATTTTGTTTTCTTTAAATAACCACACTAAATTAACATATAAAATTGACATTTATTAGTGACTTTGGACTAGAAAGCAATGCCCAAAACACTAGGATCACAGTGGTTATTTTTTAATAGAGAACTAAGACTCACTTTTCCTTCAAAACATGTAAAAATCAGATATTATTTTCCCTGTTTGCTTGGACTTGGTTTATGTCAGCAGAGAAATGTTTCCGAAAATAACAGGATATTCATTGGGGAAAAAAACAATGTAGGGCGAGACTTGATTTTACCCATTGGGAATTGATTGGATTGTGAATAGTGGTCTCTATGCATCAGCTGGTTGTGAAAACAAAAAAAAAAAAAAAAAAACATTTTTGTTCTTTGCAATAATGTTAAATGATTAAGCTCAATAAGCATAAAAAACAAGAACAAGAAATATGTACAAGAACAAGAATATGTATTAAGAAAGTAAACAGGATCACTTGAGATTTCATGTTGCCTTTCAAAAACAAAATTATAGGAATCTAGAGTAAAAATGTGGCTCATGGGCACAAAGTCCACATACATCTCACATCTTTCAGAGCCTTCCAAAAACAATGGCCACTGGTACATCTATAAATATCGTAACATATTTGGAATGCTTGCAAAAGCATTTAATCAGTATTAATGGCTACTTTTGAGTGATCATCAGGGGAGGCAGGTGCCTGCTGACCACAGAATTTTGTAGTTTCTGCATTTAGAAACGGTCAAAAAACACTACACTCAACAGTCATTGGTGTAAAGCTCTGTGTGTCCACTAGAGGGCAGCAGTTACTAACCATGCACCTAAACTCATTCTGTATTCAATTTAGAGTGATAACCCACAACACCCCCTCACATTTTCCTCGCAGTCACATGTTTAAACTTTATGATGGATGAATGAAGGAACTAATGCATAACTGTCATGATTTCTCGCTGTATTGGTCACGGTTTACCCTCTTCTGCATTAGTGCCAGTGTTTGCTTGGCTCAGCTGACTGAATGTCACATGACAACTTAATGCACAGATATTCTATGTGATGATGGAATGCCTTGTTCCAGTGGCACTTCTCATTCTCTCATTAAGAGATTTCTCATGCTCTTTTACTTCTCAGCCAGAATTTTTGTTGCTTGATTTCACACATTGTTTCCCATAATCTCTCAGGGCACAATTTATAACACAGTAGTCTTATAGATTTCATTGTCAGCTTTATCACAAGGCAAGTTAGTTGAAGTTAGATGAACTGTCAGTAACTGTTAAGTCCCGGAAGTAAAAATCCCATTCATTTTCTCTATATGGGAATTGATTAAACAGTAATTTATTAATCCTTAACAGACAGATCTACTGTGAGCTACGAAGTTGTTTATCAATGGTGTTTCCTTTTGTTGAAGCCATTAGCTTGCATTATTTCAACGTATTTCTGTGGGAATCCTGGTCAGAAACTGCATTACCCATGATTCCTCAAAGAAGTCTCTACCAATCAGAGAATCAAAATACAAAAATATACATGCATATTTCACTATAAACTTAAAATATATTATTTCTATGTAATCCGCATCTTTAGATTAATAGGTTTATATTTTTCCATCATTTTTTATTTGATTGTCATTCACAGTGTTTCATGGGATTATTGTAGTTGTAGGTCTTTTCCTCATTAAAGCCATTACAGTCTTGTTACAGTTTGAAGATTTTCAAATACTTTTTTTGCTTCAAATTAAAAGTTTGTAATGTTGTGATTCTTCTCATAGCGGGTTGGTTTGGTTCATGACTTTATAAAATCCCTATGGGAAAGATGCTTCCAGAACCAAGGCCACTGAAAAAGTGTGCAGCACTTGTTGAACTTTATAACCACCTTATATATTGATGCAGGCATTTGAAAATATGTACTGCCACCTTCCAATCGCTTGAAATGTATTTTCTGAAAACCAGCTGTCAAAGGGACTCTTTTTAAAAACCTAGTTGCATACCTGAACAGCAATTTAATGCATTATAGGTGCACTAATTAATTAATAAAAAAAAAAAAGCTGTTCCAAAAGGTAGTCATTTTTCCATCCCAGAATGCAATGCATCAAAAAATGTTAAAGAAATGGTCAAAGGGACTCTTTTTAAAAACCTAGTTGCATACCTGAACAGCAATTTAATGCATTATAGGTGCACTAATTAATTTAAAAAAAAAAGCTGTTCCAAAAGGTAGTCATTTTTCCATCCCAGAATGCAATGCATCAAAAAATGTTAAAGAAATGTTTGAAATTTATGAATATTAAATTAGAAGGATTGTTTTTCTAATATTTCTTTGCTCATTAGACTCAATTTGTTAGCTTAGCAACATGTCAGTGTCATTTTGTGTGGAATTTCAGCCTATGTAGAGCATTCCAAATTAGTCACTTTTGACGGTCTGTCTGGGTCAGGATGCTACGTAGGCAGGAGTAAGTTTTGCAACAGAGGTTATTATGAGTCTCTGTTCAGAGATACAGCTATACGCAGGCAACCAGTTAAAGACCTTCAGATGTGAAATGAACTTTGTAACTCAAAAAAAGAAAGAAAGGAAGAGAAAAATATAATACAAAATAACGGTTTGTTTTTCCTCGAAAAGCTTCTGACCATATTGCCTGTACCATCGTAACGCAACACAATGTGCAGGTCAAGCATGCTTTGATTTTCCTGGCATAGTCTGTATAGTAGGAAGCGTTTGATCTGATGTGAACGGTTTAAGCAGTATTACGGGGTTTCTTTATTTGTGTGTGTGTTTTGGCGGTTAGTTCTACTCTGCTCTGTTGAAATTTATTGGCCAATTTTTTATTTGCATTATCACTCAGTGTCATGACGTCAACCGAGGGGCTCTGACAGCGGCTTACAGAAAGCGGGGCTGTTTTTTTGGCGGAAATATATAGGGGTGCTTGCTTATCCCAGAACACTGCGGTGACTTTCGGCAAATGTGATTTCAGTGGAGGCACTGTGCGGTAGACGTGTTTTTTTCTTTTGCAGTAACTTTTCCTCAACCAGATGGTGTCAACAGATGTCAGATGTCTTTGAGATGTGTTTCGGTTTCTAAAATGACACACGCATACACCCACAGCCTTTCACGCAGAGAATCGCAAGTCGCAAAAATCGCATAAACACAAACATGAGTGGGAAGTTTTTATCGAAATTGTTGTAACCTTTCTAACTTTCTTTCCACCCCCTTTCCCCTTCTTGCTGTCTTTGACCCATCTTCAGTGTTTCAGGACATTGTGCTGTAAAGGACCTCCCCCTCCCAGACCAGAATATGACGTGGTTTGCATTGGTCTGATGGGTTCTGGGAAGACCAGCCTGCTCTCCAGACTTTGCAGTGAGGCAACAGACAACATCGTCCCTACCACAGGTCAGCCCACCATCATAGAGCAATACCAGGCCCGTCCTGCAAACACAAACACAGATCTTTGCACTTCCTCTTTGCTTTCGAAAACGCCTTCCCATCATATTTTGCCTTGTGATTGTCTTTAACAGAGTACTTGATTACATCTCGGTCAGTGTAGCAATGAATGTGTTTTAATGACTTCCTTTTATGAAATCCTCATGGCTGTGGTTGCTAATGTTGTTTAACTTTTAATTGCAGGTTTTAGCATTAAAGCTGTCCCGTTCCAGAATGCCATTTTAAATGTCAAGGAACTCGGAGGTAAATACTCTCTGTTGTTAAAGAGAATATTACTTTTATTAATTTATTGATTGATTGATTGATTGATTGGTCAATGACAAATAAGATTGTCCACAATAAAGAGAAGGAAATTCTTTTCAAAATGCTTAAAACACAGATGTCAAGTTTTTAGAAACTTAATCTTATAATTAATTGTAATGTCATGTGGTATAACCATCAAATTAAAAGTAATTAACATGTTTTCCTTACAACAACAATGTGTGTGCACAATTTAATATATATATTTTTTTAAATCAAACATGTTTCATTAATTATGATTTCGTAAACAGTTTTTTTTGTCACTCTACGTTACATTTTACAACAAGCACTAAAAAGGTCAAATCATCTGATATTTAAGAGATGTATTATTAAAGTATTTTTCTTAAAATATTTGGTCATTAACATTGCTATTCAGTGGTCACCAAGGCTAAAAATACAGTAAAAACAGAAATGTTTTGAAATACTATTACAATTCAGCGTAACTGACTTCTATTTGAATATATTTTAAAATTTAATTTATTCCTGTGATGGCAAAGCTGAATTTTCAGCATCATTACTGCAGTCTTCAGTGTCACATGATCCTTCAGAAATCAATCTAATATGCTGATTTGATGCTCAAGAAACATTTCTTGTTATTATAAATATTGAAAACAGTTGTTTACATTTTTATGGTAACCTGGTGCATTTTTTAGGATTATTTGATTAATAGAAAATTCAAAAGAACAGCATTTATGTGAAAAATAAATCTTTTGTGAGATTATGAATGTCTTTACTCTCACTTTTGAGCAGTTTAATGTGTCCTTGCTGAAAAAAAATCTTACCTACCCCATACTTTTGAATAGCAATGTAAGAAGTGCAGTCAAGTCATTGTATGTATGGATAAATTAATCGATCCAGACAAAAAAAAAAAAATAGCATTATGTCACTGACCCATTAGCGAAAATATGCGGACACGTCTGTAACAACATTTTAAGCCATTATTTCACATCAAATCTTTTGAAAAGTAAACTTTGGCAACACATCATCTGACACAGCACGAGGAATATGAATGTTATTTGACACAGATGTTACATGAGGACCCGACCAGAAAGGATACAAACTCATTTCTTTGATGACTAATAGTTTTCTCTTCAAGGTAAATTGAACCCCAGGAAGCACCAGTGCTTGGATGCGGCACGCAAAGGAAATGTTTCACTCGCTCAATGAACCCAGAGCCATCTTGGCCCGCATTTCCCTTTTCATATGAGTGATGGGCTGAGGCTTTGAATCTGTCTTTAAAATGAGTGAGTGAAGACAAGAATAAGAGGGTGTTGAGGATGCAGGGAACCCGAGGGGAAGGGAGGGCTAGATAGGTGAGGAGGAAAAAAACCCTTGCTGGATTCATAACTGCTGGAACTGAAGTACTTAAAGAGGGGCATTTCCACCTGGGCCTGTAGAGTTAGAGAAAAGGAAATGTCACCTTTTCAAAGTAATAGTTTGCCCAAAAATGAAAATGCTGAAAGTTTGGATGTTGTTCAGAATCTGTACATACTTCAGTCGAACACAAAAGGATTTTTGAGAAATGTACTGGTTGTATGTTTTTAATGCAGTTGGAAAGCCAGGGCGGATGTCAAGATTAAAGTAGGGATGAAATGGCATTCATCCAATCTATTTTGCAAATGCATGTTATAGATCTTATTGTGAATGATTCATGCATGTTTCATTTTTTTAATCAAAATGTCAAGACCCTTCGGTGAATACAACAGACATCTCCCTCATGACATATGCCAGATATCTTCAATCATTTAGTTTGTTTAAACCCTGCCCCTTTCTTACAATTGACAGCAGGTGTGCATTCATCTTTAAGAGCAACGACCACATCTCAAAATCTAATCAGCATGTCATCACTTTAAATTTCGACCTGCTCCTGACACAAAGCTTGGACCACATTTATGACTTTTATGCTGCTTTTCTGTCTTTTTGGAGCTTAAAGGCTTCAGTCCCCATTAGGGGTGTAGCAGTGTATTGTGTCACAATATACCATGATCCAAAAATCCAACATTTTGTATCACAGAGAGCGACTATACACTAAAAAATGCTGGGTTGTTTCAACCCAACTTTGGGTCAAATATGGACTAACC
>NW_015651641.1:1394596-1420877 GCF_001515625.1 Sinocyclocheilus rhinocerous
GGTTAGTCCATATTTGACCCAAAGTTGGGTTGAAACAACCCAGCATTTTTTAGAGTGTATGTATCATGTATAATTCACTCAAAAAAGAAAGTTTAGACAGATTTAATATAGGTTTTTTAAATTCACGTATAAACAATGATCAGTACAAAACGCACATCAAATATGGAAGCACATTTGAGCTTCCATTTTTGACTTATTAATAATTTAATAATAAAATACAATTATTAATAAAATACAATACTTAACACTTTTAAATATATGCAGTCAGGGACAGAATGTCTCTCACATAATTCTGTATCTTTAGCTAAGTGGGAATTATGAAAATGCCTTTCTGGTTAATGAACAATACTTTTTGTTAACTATTTATTATTATACAAATAGAAATTTAACTCAATTTTGGCTTTGTTTACAGTTTTGTCAGAGTATCATATTGTGAAATTAGTATTGTGAATCAAACTTCTCCTTTTGTGTTCCTCAGAAGAAAGTAAATGATGACATCATGTTCAAATGTTCATTTCTGGGTGAACTAATCCTTAAAAAGTGAATTATTATAGGACAGTTTTTGGTGAGAAAAAGCCCACAATGGGAGATCGTCTTGAAATTGAACCTCTGAATTCTCCTTGAAAACTGGTATAATTGTGTCCTGTTTTCCTTTTAAGTACTTTGGAAACCTTTCCTCCAGACCTCCAACGAGTTCAGCTTAGTGTCAGGGGCCTGCGGAGCGTGACCTCTTTTTCCCCAAAAACATCAGTGTAGGGTTACGGCTGGGACATTAACCTTGAACCTGACGCGGAAGGCTCATGTCACACTTTATTGATGGAGGTTGTGTGCCGGCTTGACACGCTGGCTCTCCCGTCGTTTCCACCTCGGTCATCGAGACGGTTTACCGTTCTCGCGTGTTATTGCTTGGTTTGCCCGTCTGGCCCGTGTTTTGGGTCTGCGTGAGTGATTTCAGGAAGCCGGGAGACGTTCAAAGCGCCGCGCTGTCTGTGTGCATTTCCCATCAGTCTCACGGTGACACCCTGTGTGATCTGCCAGGCTGACAGACGCACTAAAGAAGGGAGCCCTACATGCTCACATTTACCATCTCGCAGCGACCATCTGAAAACACTTAGCAGACTCTCTCTTTGTTTCTCTGGACCACGGCCATGATGTAATGATTTCTGCGAAAATGTGCTTTAGTTGCATTATCACATGAGATTGTAATGCACTGGGCCTTTGCTGATAAATGCTGTTTTGTTCCGTCACATTGTTTTTGTCTTAATGCACATGTTTATGCGTTTGAAATGAAAGTAAACCCCTGCTTTTCAAAGCCCAAGACCTCCCAGTGTTTAGATTTTCTTTTCACAGCCAGTAGATGGCGACTTTGAGCAAAATTATATAAAAGTCAGGCCACAAAGAAAGTGTTGATGCACATTTGAGACTGATGAGATATTGTGTTTTGGAAAAGCCAGGCCATATAGGAAAGAAATATCAGGCTGAGCAATTATGCGTTAATATTTAATAGCGCTTGGTAAAATGGCAACAGCAGATCAAATGCCTGTTAATTAGATGAGTCAGCCTCGGACATGGCCTGTCTGTGAGGATCCCAAATATTTATTGTGAGTCACAAATTGTCTAAACATCTGCAAAAAACATTATTATTTATTTGGCCGGCTGTCGTAAAAGTCCTGTCAGGCTTGCGTGTCAGCGGTTGGAAAGCTGTTGCTGAATACCGCAGTGGATAATACCTAATGAGAACTGGAAGTATTACATTGTGCATCATACACAGCGATGATATCGGGGAGTCGAGCTCTGAAACTCAATCTGATAGGTGGAGTCTGTTCCAAACTTGAACCGAGACCTCTAGAACAGTTTTAGTGCTGATAATTTGGCGAGGCATGACTAAGAGCTCAATTTGTGGTGTGACAAAGGCTTAGAAGTTTGGAAGTGGAACCATTAAACTCGCGTCCAGTGTGTTTAGCGAGGGGGAAAAAAGGATCGCGCAGCTGCTTAGTGTCAAGCAAACAGCTTATACGTCTTGGCGAACTTCAAGAGCTTTGAATAAAGCTGTCGATTACTGTCTGGCATTGATTTAAGACACCACCTTTTCGAATAGCATTCTTTTTATTATTTCATGCCTAGAGATGAAAACAGAGCTACTTTTTAGGACTCATCGTCATAGGATATGATGCGCACGAGGCATGCTAGTAATTAATACGGCGCATTCCATTCAGGAAAATCACGAGGACAAGAGGTATAGACAAACTGCTCAGTTTTTTCACGGTTAGGGTACAGGCCCCACAGTGACTCACTTTAACCAAAGCCATGCTGTGCTTGTGTGTCTTGGTGGCCACATTTTTGTACCCCCAAATTGCTGTGCACAAGAGAAACCATATGTTCACTGTAAAAGTGGGCCCATTTGAACTGTGCTGTAGACTGGCCATCAGAAGAAACCATTTTAATATGCTCTCAGGGTCGACTTTAAAGAAACACTGTTGCATTGAGCGCTCTTCATTTGGACACGGCTTTTCCCACAGGCCTCCCCGAGCGAGAATGAGAGTTGGCATGCGTTCTTGAAGTCATAAAAATACATAATGCAATATCCGCAGTGATTTTTGAAAACAGGTCAGGGTCCTCACCAAATGCGTTCCAGCAATGTTCGAACTGATGCTGTGTCGAAACACGCTGTATTCCGTTTCCCACTCAGTTGCCAAAAAGTTTCTCGTTGTGCTTTTTGTTTAGATCTTTGCCTTGGTTCCGCCATCTGATTTGCATCCGACAGGAAAAACACCTTTTTTCTGCAAAGGGGTTAATGTGTGTATTAAATGTTATGACTTCCTTGCGGCGATCGTGACGGTGTGAATTTATGTGTTTTGCGGTGCAGGAGCGGACTCAATTAAAAAGTACTGGAGCCGGTACTACCAGGGCTCTCAGGGGGTGGTGTTTATTTTGGACAGCGCTTCGTCGGAGGAGGACTTGGAGGTGGCGCGTACGGAGCTCCACTCGGCCCTGCAACATCCGCAGCTCTGCACGCTTCCCTTCCTCATTCTGGCCAACCACCAGGACAAACCTGCTGCCCGCTCTGTACAAGAGGTAACCCAATACTCGCTTAACACTTCCCTTCCTCACCCTGGCTAACCGCCAGAACAAACCTGCCGCCCGCTCTGTACAAGCCGTAACTTTACACTCGCTTAATACTCGCCTAATACTTCCCATCATCGTACTGGCCAACCACTAGGACAAGCCTGCCGCCCTCATTTGTACAAAAATGAACCTAATGCTTTATACCTCCCATCATCATCATATACTGGTCATACACTCCATTCAAGAGGTCACTTCAAGGGATCGTTCTCCTAGAAATAAGAATTCTGTCATATTTACACACCCTCATGTCATTCCAAACCTGTATTACTTGCTTTCTTCTGTGGAACACAAAAGAATATGTTTTGTCAATAATACAATGAAAGTTAGTGGGGTCCCAAACATTAATTGCATGGATAAAAATACTGTTTTTCCAAATGATCTTTTATGTTCAGCAGATGAAAGAAAGTCATACAGGTTTGTAATGATATGGGTGAGTAAATGATGACAGAAGTCCCTTTTAAGCCCGGGACACACCAAGCCGACGGCTGTTGGGCAATGTCGGGTGGTTTTTGAGTGTCAGTCAGCCTTAATTTTTTTGGTGTGTTATGAACCATTGGCTCTAGTCGGATGCCATCAGTGGTTTTTCAGCCGGTTCTGTATGTTGAATCAGCGGCGGAGCTTGTTGGCGAGAAAGAGTACTCCAGTTGGCTATTCAGCTTAGAGAATGAGCGCACAAGAAAAAAACGGAACTGACGAGAGCAAAGAGGAGTAAAGAGGGAATGCACAGACACTTGTCATAATATTTGTTTCTTTCTTTCTTTATCCACTAGAAGAAGACCAAGGGCTGACGATGCCAGTGCCATTTGCAACTTAGCAGACATGATTGAAAAAAGCTACACAAATCCATCAGTAATGAGCATGGCTGGTGTAAACAATGGTAAAAGCAAGTGCTGCTGGCTTTGTATTTCCACAGCTCTAGGTCTTACAGTTTCCCTGTTTGAATGCAGAATACAGGCTACTGCCACCTGCTGGTATGGGAGAGTTATGTTCTCTGACGCAAGAAGCCAACTACACGCTAGTTGGTCATCAGCAGTAGTCTGTCTGGTGTTCTTTGGCATAGGTTTGGTGTGTCCCTACCCCTAAGGCAAGATGTCGCTCGGCACCTTGGGCAGATATTTCCAGTCATGCAAGTACAGCTCCTATAGAGTGTTTTCACGACATGTCATCAATCCGGAAGTCGGCAATATTGGCGGCACTGAATGTAAACAATGAATGAATAAATGAGGCATTTATATAGCATTATAGCAATGCCAGTGAACTGAACAGAACTCGCAAATTTAGCTGATTATTGCTGCTGAAAATGGTCAGTTATTGTCGTGTTTTGGGCTGTACTAATCAGTGGGGCCGGGAGAAACATTTGGAGTACTATAGACTGCCAAAAGTTAAAACAAATCACGGAGAAGAGTGCAAAAACTGTCTGAGGAAAGAAGGCATTTGTGGTTGGCCAAACTGAACCAGGATTTCCAGGGCAAGAATCTTGACAACATTTGTTTTTGTTCTTATCATTTCTTGTCAGGTAGGTGAAATATTAGGCTAATACCGTAACTCAGTGTTCATTGCTACCTACTCCCTGAGCAAGTTTACCTTTTATTTGCGCTTCACTGCCTGCAGCGTCTTCACACACAGACGAAACTAACAAGAGAAGTGTGAAGTGTGACATAATATACCTCTGTAAATAAATACAATTTAAATTAATGATCACACTTTTATGCTCTTTGAATGGAACATATACGCTCCCATCGAATTGGAATCATGGTGAAATATCCTGTGATGTTCACTTCACAGTGCACTTATGGTCGAATAGAACAAATGTATTTAGTTATAAGAGAAACATACAAAATGTGCAGAGCATTTAACTAATACAGCTTGTGCGGATCTTTACCACCTATTAACTTTAGTTCTGTCATGACAACTCTCGGAGGGATTGGCATGGTAATGTACATGACAATGTTAATGTATTTGGTCTTGGCGGAATAGATCTGCTACGCTGCTGATGCTGCTGTGGCAGAGCAAGTACCAAGACTTGCTACTGCCAATACATCCACAACATGTTGCTGTGAGCATGTAAGAAATATTGCTGCTGCAAATATAACATACATAAAATAACCCCCATATAGCATACATGAATCAACTCATAGCAGATCTATACAGGTGGAGCTGGGGAAGGTGGAGGGTTTCTGAAGCAAGCTGCAACTGCTGTGGCAAGCTCTAGTCATATATTTGAATGATAGAGCAGAATTTCCTGAAACAGTTTGTCAGTGTTACGTTAAAACAACAATGACAACTACAGTATCATAAATTGTGTCAAGGCTAGTCAAGCAAATGCACATTCTAAACAAACGAGCGATGCCTCTATGAAAACTGCAAGGTGGGACCAGCCGCCATATTGAGTGTTATGATTTTTCCCATTATTGTTTTTTATAATTTTTAAAGTTGTAGGCTCTTTATGTAAATTTCAGCACACTTTCATGGGCAAATAAACGGTCCATTGTCCAATAGTCTAGTGCTGCATAAACAACACAGTTCAAACGGAATTTAAATCAAGCAGCTTTATGCTGGTCAACAAGGCAAATCTGTGTGGCAATTTTGGTAATCTGTGTGAGGAACTTTTCACCCTCACATGAATTTCCTGATCTCACTTTCCTATTGAACTGACTGGATTACACCCACAGAATTTCATCGTGGAATGATAAATGCGACCACATCTTTAGACCTTTGCTGAGATACAAAAACTTTATCCCACTTTTGAGATATTTATTGTAAATATTGTAAAGTTAGTTCACCCCAAAATTAAAATTGTCATCATTTATTCACCCTCATGTCGTTCCAAACTCATAAGAAATGTGTTCTTCTTTGGAACACAAATGAATATATTTTTAATGAAACCTGAGAGATGAAACTTGAAAGTCTGTTCACTCAAAACCCTTCAAAACCTTTGTAAAGAGGTCAAAAAAATTATGAATTGAGCAGTTTAATCCAAGTCTTCTGAAGAGACACGATCGGTTTATATGATGAACAGATTTAATTTAGGATTTTATTCACGTAGTGAACATAAACAAAAGCTCAGCGATACTTGCTTGATACACAAGAACAAAACTCATTGGTTCTTGCAGAAGACTTTCAGTGGAGGGACAGAAATCTCTCAGATGTAACAACTAAAAATATCTTCATTTGTGTTCAGAGGATGAAACACATCTGATGGGTTTGGAACGACATGAGGTTGAGTAAATAATGCCAGAATTTTCATTTTGGGATAAACTAACACTTTAAATGATAACATTAGGCAACACTATGTCTGTTTCAGAGGATTCGATTGTTATTTGCAAACACTCACAGGCCACAAGACACTCTCCTACAGATCTGCAGCACCCAGCTTACCCACTTTCTCAGGCTTTCCTGACAATAAGTCTTTGTATTGTTGGGAGCCCAAAATACTGGCGGTGTGGGGAAACACTACAGCTGTTGTCCCATCTCATAAGAGTGTATTCATTTTACCATTTACTCTATTTGAGATTCTTTCGAACATCTTTTCAAAAGCAAGTGGCATCGAAATTAAGATGAATTGCTGACTGCTGTTAGTAATAGCAAACAGTTGGAATGTGTGGCATGTCTCTGCTGTCACATTTCTATTTTAATGGTCCCCTTGTCACTTTTATGTTTGGAGGATTGAATTACTCAGCCTGTGCATCTTTTCCTCAATGATTTGGTGTCTGTGTGTTATTTGGCTAATACCATGCGTGTTGGTTTGTGTGTCCGTGTGTGAGCGTGCATGTGCGCACATCTGCTCAGAGTGGAGAAATCGGTCCACGGGCTGCAGGGTATCACCCAATGCACAGAGCGCTAATTAACTGGCTGAGAAGTGGTCCTGAGTGAGCAGTAAATATCTGCCTTTGGAGAATAACACATCCCAGTTCACTGATGTGTGTCAAAATGCGGCTTTTCAGTTGGCAGTGACACTCGTTCTCCTTGCTGGAGATACAACTTGGGTTACACAAGATCGGACCTGACCAGCTTGTTTTCCATTAAATTGCTCTCAATCGATTTCAAACTGGATCAGATCTCCTGGACCTCCTATGGGCATTTTTTGAAAGAAGAAACGATCCACAGTGCAGAAAACAGAAAGGGAGCTGGTCAAAATTTTTGGGTCATTATAAGGGATAAAGTTACTGCCAGCATTTTTTTAAAAACCAAATCCTCTGTTAAATTATATTACGTTATGAAAAACTTTTTTTGGGTGACAAATTACATCAATCTGATTTTCAGCTTCACTATTTAAATGTATTTTATTATTTATTTTTATTTAACAAAAAATTATTACACATAAACATTTAGGCTACAACGGCCTAACATAAACATAAGCTATGAAGCATAAAAGAAGATTTCATAAAATAAACATTTTAGTAGTTTTTGTTCATACAATGAAAGTCATTGGTAACCAAATCTGCTTGGTTGCCAACATTCTTCATTATTTTCTTTTATGTTCCATAAAAGAAAGTAAGTCATACAGGTTTGAAACAACATGAGGGTGAGTAAATGATGACAGAATTTTTCTTTTTGGGTGAACTATCACTTGATTGATTGATTGATTGATTTTTTTTTAATGCAATGATACTCTAAATAAAAAACATAAAACTGCCAGTAGGTGGCGGTAAATGTCTTTGAGTAAGGCATTGAGTCAGTCATTCATTCATTCATTCGATTCGTTCAAACCGCTGAGAAAATATGAGACGACAACTCATACAGAGGCTTTTGTTTTGCCCCAATATCATACATTTTAAGGGCATATAACTGCATTTTATAGGCTATATCACGCAGTGAGTTGTTGCCCTGCATCATGTTTGTCAACAGTCAACTGTATGAAATATATGGTGACGTACAGGTCTGGGGCAGGGCGGGTGCGTTATTTGGGTTAAAATATTTTAATCGCGTTATTTTTCCGTAACTAATTGATTAAATTAACGCGCTAAAATGACTTCCCTAGTATGTGTGTTTTGACTGTCTACTTGCGACACCGCTGCAATTGCCAAATAAGTCCACAAGTCTTCAGCCAACTGCCTTGCTGTTAAATGTAATCTTGAAATCCAGTCCTCCCTCTATACTACTTTTATCTGCACACGCTAGTCTGGAGATATTACAGATCGTTTTTCATTTTTGCCAGATAAAAAATTACTAAACGAATCAAATGAAGGTCTGCATTGCATTCTGGTTTGCATGGAAGTGGCCTGTACGCCAACATCAGCCTGTTTTGTTTTATATTACAGGGTGTGAACGGTGATGGATCATCTGTCTTGCCCTGGATGACCATTTCATAATGCATGTGATTCCAGTAAACATTTCTGTACTTCTAAGGTTATAAAGTAATCCACCTATGTCAAGAGTTTTCGAATATTTTATTGCCAGGGAACTTCAAATATGATGATCCCCTTGCTAAGAACCCCCTTCTCAGCTGCAGGCAGCTGTGCATTTTCATGTATGCAGGCTCATTTATACTCTAAAAAATAGTAAATTTATTATAAAGATGGCGTGTTGTTTGCATAAATGAATGATTATGTTTTATTTCTATTTGTACTAAATCCTAATTAAATTATCTGGGGGGAAAAAAAAATTTTTTTTTTTTTTTGCAAACTATATGCCAGTTTGTTTTATTTTTCTTGCTGGTAAGAAACATATTGCATTTGTTTTATCTCAGCTATTCCACAAACCACCTAACTCCCCTTTGCAAGCCCCTGGAAGTCCCTGAACCCCAGCTTCAAGAGATCTAGTGTGACCGATTTCTGCAGGTTTCCCTATGACTGGTTACATCACCTGATTTTCTGCTTCTGGATCCCATGTAGTAAGCCCATCCATTTTTCAGAGTCATCTGGCTCTACATGAGGAGGCTACAGACTGGTGACAGGACATAAGACAGCTTTGTCTTGTTCTTCATTCGGAGTTTGAGCCTTACTTGCTTTTACTGTAGTTTGTCTGTTGACATTTGCACATAAATACTTTGATTTATACAGTAGGTTACTGTTATGAGATTAAGTCCAAATGAAGGACACACATTCAGCCCATGTGCAGTGATGTGACCAATGACCATCTGGTCTTCAGCATGCAGAAATATGAGCTCGTAAGTGAAGCATCAGTATAACAACAGCACAGATGATTGAGCATAGTTTTTTGTTGGATTAGGGTTGAGCAGGATGACTAACTATTTGTCCTACAACCATATAGTTGATTATTGAAGTTGACCAGTTTATCAGGATTTAAATGTTTGTATCTTTAATCATTTTTAGCCATGTTGCACTAGATGGGACTAGTTGACTAATTGATTCAGACAACCCAAAGTCAAATTTGAAAATATTTTTGTATGTCACTCAACAACATGCATGGTTAAGAGCACTCAGCTTGAGACTCCGTTTCGCCTAACTGTGTTTGTGTAAAGTGTAAAATTTCTGTTTTGCATACGATATGACGCAGGAGAAGGTTGTGATTTGTATGTCTGAAAAAATGTGAATTTCAAGAGATCCCATTTGTGTTGACTGCTAGATTTATGACTTATGTTTTCCTCTGTGCTTTGTGAAGATGAGACAAAAAAGTAAATTTAGGACCTGTTGAAATATTTGAGTGTGAGAATAATACAAGTGATTAAAAATGTGGCAGTGGGGACCTATTGTACTGAAATTGAATAAACCAATGCACAACTGTCTCAACAACCACATGAAAAATAATGTATAATTCTCTCCTTCTTGTGTGCGAAATTGTGCCAAGTTGACCAGAGGCTGCAATTAAGGTTGCTTAAGGGGACAAGCTATTCAAAGCATATTTTGATGATTGAGATTTGAAAGGGAAATGGGGAGTTTCTTTTCTCGCAGATCTGGAAATCTGTCATCATATCATTGGACTGTTGAAAGTCCAGAGCCAAATGGACAGAGAAAAGTTGTGACAAGACAAAATTGATGAAGATCTAGAAGAGAAAAGCCAGTTAGTACCATTCAGTTAGCATGTTAACACAAGACTAGATCCAAGATCCAAGAGTGATGTGAGAGAGTGGCTTAGTTCAGTCAGTACAGACCTGGAATCTGTGTCCTTTGTGGTCACACAGCAATCTGGGTCCGAACAACAGAGCCGTTCGTTGTTTTGCTTGGGGGCTTGGAATTTGCTCAGCCGACATTGGCATGGTTTTCAGCACTGGGTGCCAAGGCTGGTGTCTGATCAGCAGGAGAAACACCATTCTCCCTCATACGACATGCACACACACACACACACACTCACTCACTCTACTGTCTGGGTGTCTGTCTGGCTTTACACCCCTTCCTCAGTCTCTCATGTTACTTGCTGTGGGAAAGATTGGTGCTGTTCATTTTTGCTCCTTCCCTCTCTCTATCTTTGTTCTCATTTTGATTATGTCAAGATACTGGAGCCTAATGAACCCCATGATTTAGACCAGTGGCTCTTGACATTGGTCATGAAGTGGCAATCCACAGTACTGAAATAGTTTGTGCAAAAGTAAACAAAAATGTAAAACATTGAAATGTATTCATATATTTATTAATGATAATTTTTTATATTACCAAATAAAACTCAACAAGCTTGTCTTTATACTTTGAGCTGGAACAGACTCCCTCCACTCAACTTTTAAAAAAATAATCCTTATATTTTAAGAGTTCTGTTTTGCTTGGCAACATTGTGAAGAAGAAAGTAGCCAACCATGTATATCGATGACTTAAAGCCGAAGCTTTTTGCGTCAACAGTAGGCTGAGCAAATGCAAAAGTAGTAAGCTGCAATCCTCCTATGGCTAGCGACTGTTTTTCTACATTTGCCAAATCAGTTATGACTGTGAGGCAGACACCATATCATGTAATTAATATTCATGAGCAAAAATGTTAAAGTTTCAGCATAACAGAAGTGATTTAGATTGAAAATTTCAAGGTCAAAAAAGAAACATGCATGAATCGAAAATAGGGTTTCTATTTCAAGCCAACTTTTTAAG
This sequence comes from Sinocyclocheilus rhinocerous, assembly GCF_001515625.1. Taxonomy (NCBI): domain Eukaryota; kingdom Metazoa; phylum Chordata; class Actinopteri; order Cypriniformes; family Cyprinidae; genus Sinocyclocheilus; species Sinocyclocheilus rhinocerous. Next base: position 1,405,696 of record NW_015651641.1, read on the forward strand.
CTTTATATTCTAAAGTAACTATAAATATTTCATCCTTGTTGCAAGGCAAGTGTATTTTTAATATTGTCAGATTTCTTTGCATTTGCTAATTATTTTGGAGATTGCATAACCTGTCCTTATTGGCATGCGTCTAATTTGACTTAATTTTGCTTCTATCACCAGAAAAACTGATTTAGATAAAGCTAAGATGCTTTTCTAAGCCAGTCTTACAATTCTAAAGAAATGCTGACTTTGTTTCAAACCAGCACTCTAGTGTTGACCATTACAGGTGTGTGTGTACTTTTTAAATCCCTTCCTCATGCTTAAGAGAGACTTTTGTATCTTTGATATATGGTAACCCTGAAGCTCTATGGTCCTCAAATGTAAGGGCTTGGCAGTTGAAACTCTACCCTGCAGAGTCATAGTCACCGGTGTAATTTACTGCCCCCGTCTCCCCATCTGCTCTTTGGAAGCAGCTCCCCCCATGTGGTAATGGAAGGGGTCAATGTCTTGCCTTTAAAAGAACCGCCCGGTTTTCCCCTGCATGACCCAAACCCCCTCCCCTTCTCCTGTGGCTGATCTCACTGGGTTGTGATTTAGAGTAATAATAAAATTACCACGGCTCTGGAAGTAGACAGGGCACCCGTAACATCTGGCTCTAATAAAGTTATGACTGATAGAGATGGATGCACACAGAACCAACATGAGTGGGAGACGTACTCAGACCCCAAGCTCCAGAACTGGACCTGTTTCAGATGACAGATGTCTTCGGGTCCTCTCCACTAATGCATGCAGGTACCATTTTACATTGCTTTCCTTACAGAGAGAGCTGGAAAGCAAACATATTTGGTGTTTGGCTTATCTGCTTCTCTCATGTCCTCACTGACCCCCTTGATTTGCTTTTCTCATTTTCGATACTCACACACCCTGCTTGCTCAAGGATAATCTCATTCTTGGACATTGCTTTCTCGCCAAATTCATTTAGCTTTGCAATGGAATTGAATCTCAACGTGTTGACCAACATTGAGCAATAAGATGTACAACATACCTTAAGGCACTTTATGTAAGTGGTCCTGAGTGGTTTGTTGTTAATCTCTGAAATACATTGGAGAAAATGGGCGAAGAAAATCTTAGAGAAGTCCTCATTGCCATCAGGCGCCATCAATTGAATGTTTTTTGGTAGGAGGAATTTTTCCTCGTCCTGAAAGATGTGTTTGAGACGTGAAGACAAAGGCCATCTTGTGTGCCTGAAGGAGACTGAACTGTGGTAGAACTGTCTGGCTGGGTGGACTCTGTATTCTGTCTGGCCTCGAAAGAAACATGCTGTCCAGACGTTATTGTGTGGCTCGGCTGGCAGCCTGACTCAGGGCATTCTGCTGAGAGAGGTCACTGGTGTTGCCACATGGAGTACTTCTGTCTGGTGGCAGTGCCCAGTGTCTGAACAACCAACAGCCGTCTGCTTGAAGACCATATGGTCATGGATCCTGGATAGACTATGCAGTTGAAGTATCCAAATTCTTGCAGTCCAATTGTGTGTTTTTTGGACAATGTGCTGTATCGAGATTACAGCACGCAAACCAAAGAACAAGCAAGCAAGACAGTGCTGCAATAGAAGCATTGACCGAGGAGATTCAGGGGATGTGTCTAAGACACCACCATGTGTGTGAGCATCACAAGCCATCTTTTTAGCAGAACGCAGTGCCCCTTAATCAACCCACACTGCTTTACCTCGGAGATAGTGCTGGTTCTTGGCCGTGTCCATGTTTCTAATGACTTGAGCACTGAATGCTGATGTCTGATTGAAGGTTTAGCATTCAACTTGAGTCAACATTTAGCATTTCTTGGCGTATCTCCTCATTAGTCTCTTTTAAATCTTTTGCAAGTTCTCTGATTTCTCTTCAAACTACGAGGGCTGTCTGGAAAGTATCCAGCTACGTAATATTAAAAAGTACGAGATGAGAGATGCAATACGATGAAAACAGCCACAGCTATGGGCAAGTGATTGGCAGCTTCATCACGACAATGCACCCGCCTATGCATCACATCTCGTGCAGAGTATTTTGCTGAAACATCAAATCACCCAGGTGACTCAGCCCCCCTACAGCCCAGATTTGGCGCCCTGCAACTTCTGGCTTTTCCCAAAACTAAAATCTCCTTTGAAGGGGACTGAGGCGTCATTGTCCTATGTATAATGTTTCTTGTATCTTGTATCTTCTACGATAAAATCTCTATTTTTCATATTACATGGCTGGATACTTTCCGGATAGCCCTTGTATGTACGACAGTAGTTTTCAGTCCTGGTCCTGGGAACCCAGCACTCTGCAGATTTTGTATGTCTCTCTTATTTAACACACATGATTCATATTATCAGCTTGCTAGGAGAGTTCCATGAGCTGAAGTTCTTGTAGAGTTTTTTTTGCTGTTGTAGAGTTTAGAACTACTCCTCACTGCAAATTTTAATGTGGTAGCTAGCTAGCCAAACTGTTGTTGTTCAGAAAACTTGGTGATTAACATATTTTTACGCACCCTGTTCCCTGACATAGTAGGCTTCTGGTTCTAGACTGGCAAGCTTTTAGGGCCAGTCCGGAACCAGTTTTTCTAACCCGCAGTGGTTCAAGAATGGGCATCCGTCCAATATGTGGAAAGGTTGCACCAGATTGCTCATCTTGTAATAGACTATTTTTACTTTTCCACTCTAATTGGATCACTTCTCTCATGAGCAACAGTTACAATTAGGTATTTTTAACCAATTTGATTTGCAGTCTTGGGAGTCTGAACAGCAAGCCTTGCCTAACATTTGCGTTTGAGCATGCGTAAAGGAAAGGGAAATAACATATGGATGACTGTCTGCAGGGTTAGTAGTATCAAGGATTGAATTTTTGTCGATGAATCACCACTGATATGGCCTGGGGCTCCCGGTTGGGATTATGTTTAGGTAAAGTGTTGTTGAAGATATCCAGGGGGGCAGGTTCAGCTCCTTTTAATATGTTCCTAATGTTCTGGAGCCAGACTCGGTGAGTTATGAGAACTCTGAACTTCACTTCAGTCATCACCGTAACTCAAACACATGCTTACATAAGAGCCGACCAACACTAGTCATGACGACGGGAAGTTATTGTTTGGGGGGCAGGGGGGGACGGTCATGACATCGGAGCAGATGGTGCTTTTTCATCTCAGGTGCAGAGATCCAGTGATCACAATAGATTTTGTTCTGTTCCACATCTGACTGCATAAACTATCTGTCTTTTGCAGCTTTGTCTCTTTGTTCATGTTCTAGATTTGCAAAGACGTTGCTGTCAAGAGAGATTGAGAAATACATAACGCACATGTATACACCTTTAATACATGCACATGTTATACCCGTGTTGCTTGGCCAGCACTTTTTGTTTTGAAACTTTAACACGATTTTGGCTGAAGCTCTTGTTCTGAGCTACTTTGTCAGGAATGTTTCTTCACTGAGGAATCCCCAGCGACAGGGCCTTCGTTGCCCTGCATGAAATACTGTTCCATTTATTAATATGAGGAAATCTCTTCAGAAAGGGAGTGCAGCCTCCAGCATGTGAATAGAAGGGGCCCATGAAACTGCTGTGGTTTGCTGTGGAATGAGCCTGATTTAACACATGAATAACAGAAACTAGAGCTTCACAAAACAACTGGACACAGTCTCAGTATTTGGGGGAGGAGGTGTTCACTCCACTGTTTCTCTATAGCGGTCTGCTTCAACTCCATCTTTGGACCGAAAACCTCTTCATGTTTTTGTCTTCGAAACTGATGAATATCACAATGCTTACGCATTCCTATCTTTAGAAACTCATTGTGACATGATCCTCGAAACAACTCTCCCAATGGTAACATTTGCAGTATGCTGAAGAAATTAGTACTTCCATTGGAGAATTTCTCCCTTTTTGGGCAGCAGGGCTGCAGGTGGTTCTGTGTGTGTGGTTAAGTGTACGAAGTTCAGAGTCTGATGGATATCAGATGGATTTGTTGATCATAGTTTGAGCGGGTTTGTTGATATGGGCTTGCCAGCAGGTCACCTGTCAGTGCCTTAGGCGGTGCATCTGTGTGCATATGTTCTTTCTTTGTGGTTGAGTTCCTCAAGTGAAGGTCAGTCCACACAAACGCACAGGGCAAGAGGACAACTGATTGGCGGTTGGATAGTTTGACCAATAAGAGACCTTGCGGTCTTGCAATGCTGCAGTTAATTAGCTCAATCCCAGCTCCTTTTTATCATGTTGCAAATCCAGATGTGAACCGTCAAGCTTTAGGTAAATTGAGTTACTGTAAATCTGCCCTGTGACCAGGCAAACACACTATGAAAGCGCATAGGCCAAGAGACTTGTTCACGGCCCCTGACCTGGAACCTGTGAGCTTCTGACTTTGTGCAGGGGCATCGGTAGTCAGGTCTCTGACAAAGTGATTTAGTCTCCAGTAAGGGTTTATCCCACTGACCCCAGAAAGGCTTCATCCAAACTTGTCATAAAGAGAAAGATCTGCAGTAAACCAGGTGTAAAAGCCAATCTGGCTTGAAGAGTGTGCAGATTTAGTTGGCGCCATGAGAGCCTTGCACATGTCCTGAGGTTAGCTTCATCTTGGGCTTGCCCAAGGTTTCTCAGTAGGGTATCCATGCTAAAATTTGTCTAATCATATTTGTGTGCTGATACCGATATCTGGTTTCTTAGAACATTCACAGATACCATTCAGAGATCTGCCTTTTAATTTTAATGTCAACTTTTTGTCAGATGTTTTATTTATATAACTTATTCAGAATTTTACTGTTGTTTTTCATTCTGCAAATCACAATTTAGATTTCACCTGAGCCACATTAGAGATCCTTACCATTTCCTTTCCTTTCCTTACCTTATCGTTTGAGTTTTTTCACCAGTCTTTGATTGACAGGACATAATTGCCTCTGCTTTTAAACAAATGGCTGAGCTAACAGCACATGAATTAAAATCCCATTCAAAACACATAGATTCTTTTAGCAACGTTGAGTTGTGGCCTCCCATCCACATGTAAACAACCTTTTATTTCACTGAAATCTGATTTTTGAAAACACTATTCAAAATGCCGTTTCTTTGATGTGCATGAACGGGTGAAACAGATTTTGCAATATACCATGAGCACCATTTTTGCATGGCAACAGTTGTTTAGAAAAATGTGTTGAATTGGACAGGAAGGATTCTGACCACAATAGCAGAATGCTGATTAATTTTTTGTGGTCAGCTGTCAGCGATGATGTTTACATGTTAGCCTACAATTGTTTAATGATCATACCGCTATACGGAGGAGGATGCATATACTACATCAGTTATAGTTTATACATCAGTTTCCCAAACGTTCTTAACTCTTTCTCCACCATTGACGGAATTTTCCAGCTTTCTCTGTTTCCACTGTTATACGGTAGGAGGTGCTATTACACATCTTCTGAAAGAATATTAAAGGGTTAGTTCACCCAAAAGTGAAAATTAGCCCATAAATTACTCACCCTCAAGTCATCCTAGGTGTATATGACTTTCTTCTTTCAGACGAATCCAGTCGGCTCTCCAAAATGGCGCTATAGCACAATATTGCCAACTACTGGCCTGGCGTGTGATGTTGTTTTTGTGTTGTTGCATGGATGCTGTTGGTGTGGACAGGATTTTTTCATGAAACGTAAGACGAAAAATGCTTTTTCAGGAATTTCCATATATGTATGAACAAGGTATAAGCACCGGGCGGCCAGAGTTGTTCATTCTGACCCATCTCTTTTGCCTAGTCTTTTTAGCCATTGTGCAATTTAGAGATGAAACACATTCTGCTGCATCAGCTGTCGTCAGACATACCAGCACTCTGTATCAATCTGTATCATCTTTTTTAAGTACTTCTCATGAACGTCACTGGCAGACCATTCTAAACCTCCTGTCTTCTGCAAATGTTACATTTGCTTTTTTAAGTCTGGATAGGTTTCACTGTGAAACAATAGACAAATATGGCTTTGCATTCCAAGTTTGTTCTTGCTCTTCGTAGCAGCAGGATTGTGTAATTTTGTAGCAGTGAAGTCCCAGACAGGGAAATCTTAATCAACATTCTTGTCATAATAGGAAAGCTTTGGCTCAAAGGATGTTTTGTTTGATTATTTAAAAAAAATTTTTCCCTCTCATTGCACTCTCAAAGGGAAGTAAAAAATTCCAACAGCTTTTTTGGCCCCTTCCCGCTGGCTGTCAGTTAAGCTCAGTGTTTTCCTAGATGTGACACTGATGCCATATATTTCAGCGCTGTGAGTGAGCTTATATGTGGAATCAGAGGCCAGGCTTGACGAAGTGCTCCTGGTGTAGTGGTCTCTCTCCACAGCGGGGAGGTTTGGGGCTGAGCCAATCAGATGACGAGATGGGCCAGCTTCCAGAAACAAGAGGAAAATAGTGTGTTTCTTTTGTGTCAGGAATAATGTGAGTGCAGCATTTGAAATGATTTAGCCTCTCAACCTTCACTTTTCACACCTGTGCTAGTGGCTTACTCTATATTTATTCTGGGCTTCTTTAAGCCCCCCGAGGTCAGAGATCAACGATTTGGGTAGAAGCATAAATTAGGAGCTGGAGGGGAGAAATCACTTTGACAGGGACATTTTTGGATGTGTTGTTTGTGCTGTTGTTCATGCGAAGGTCAAGGTTTTTCTGGCATCATGCTAGTTCGACCTAAAATGATAATTCTGTCATCATTTACTCATGACATTTTAAACCTGTATGACTTTCCTCTGTGCACACAAAATAAGATATTTTATAAATATTATGTCCATAAATCGGGCCCAATTTTGTTATCCATTGAAGTTATTACTGTTTTAGGAAAACATACAATGACCCCAAACTTAAGCCGCAGTATTAGATTTCATTGCAATATATAACAAAAAATATTACACAAATTGTAATTTATTTTACAGAAAAATTTGCAAAACTTTGATTTTCAATATTTTGAGTATTTGAATACTTGGTAGAACATGTTAACAGTTAAAGTGGAGAACTCCACCTGTGGTTACTCTGATAGGACACAAAAATAGCTCAAAAAGTGTTGAGAATCGAATGCAATGACATTCAGACATATTAAGTGTTTTTGTATCCAGAAGTTTCCAGATGTCTTTTAGGATCACTGTACATGGTACACCTGGCTGTTTTAATTTTCAATAAGATGGCTGTAGATCTTTCCTGAAGGGCTTCAAGCTTGGAAATAGCTCTTTTTGAAATGTTTGTGTTTGTTGCTTTCTATTGTTGCCTTGGAAATTCTGAAAACACAGAGCTGCTTATAATCAGAAGAACCTTCCTTTATCTCATGTAATGCTGCGATCAATCCTGTGATATTACTGTCCCTCAAGTCTTTGTGTTTGTCATGTTTGCTAATCATAGGGCTGAAAAAAAGATTTTTTTGCATTTTTCTCTTCTGTTACCTCAAGTTTTCCTCCAAACCATCATCTACCGTAGCAAATGCTGATCAGTGGAGTGCGCGCATTCCTGTCTCCCCTCTCATTTCTGCCCCGTTGAAAAGGACTGGCGCTAGTACTACAAGTTTGTCCTCGTATTCCCCTGGCTAATACATTGGAATTTCTTGGCTGAGACCTCATATGTTCTAACTTCAGTAGAATAAAGATCTAGTTGTTTCATTTTGCAACTCGTTTACAGGCTGAATATTTACAGATACAATTTATCCTGCGCTATTATTGGTCAATGTTTGTTGAAAACTCTTGTTTAAATCTACAAACCAACAGTCTGATCTCAGGATGGATTTTCAGGACAATGCTATTATATTAGTTAGATAATTACCCAGATAAAAATTGTAAGTCAACACATGCTAGCAGTGTTGTTAACTAGCCATTCATGCTAACTCCAGCATTTGTCAGCATGTAAGCTATTGCTTTGCAGATTTGATTCATGTCTCATTTGTAAATGAGGTCAATTACAGAAGCAGTTCAGGATAAATACAGAGTTCTGGAATGAAACTCTAGATGGCGTAGTCCGATAGGTCTAACTCAATCTGACCTAATGACATCATTATCACATGGCACAGCTGATTGGTTCTTTCCTGTATTGGTAGCCAATGAGCTCGCTGCTCAACATTCAAATATATGACTAGGGCTTGCCGTAGCAGTTGCAGCTTGCCCATGCCAATCCCTCCGAGAGTTGTCATGACCGAACAGATTTTACATTGGACATCACATGGTGATCCAAAACCAAAAATTATAGGAAACATTATAGGTTTTTTCAAATACTATAAACCGTGTAGAACCAGCAATATTGACAATTTTAATATCTATATAGTTTCATACTCACAGCAGCCAATAATTTACTACATTGCACATTGTGCTTGTTACAAAGCTGGGTGCACTGATATAAAAATTCTTGCTTAATTGATAATTATTGTCATGTTATGATCGATAAATGATAAGTTTTGTCTAAACTAAAAAAAAAATAAAACACTAAAAAGTAAAATCAGTCTACAAGTGAATTTAGGCATCAGTATGAAGGTGGATATTAATTTTGCTAAAGATTAAATGGTGTTATTAAAGTGAGAGTTAGTTTAAAAAATCCTAAATATTGGTCAATAACTGCACCAATATATGATGCACCCCTAGTGTTTCATATAATCTGAGTCATATTTTGTGTAGTTCGGTTCATGGTTTTTAAGGACATCACAGAACCTATCCATGTTGGCATCGGTCTAATTTAACTAGCTTCTACCAAGTAACCAATGCATTTAAGTTTAATTAGATGCACCACCTTTGACATCAACAACAAAATATTTGGCATTTTATTATTCCATTAAATCTATTTTCTAAATTTGAACTCTGTTTTGCATTTAGCATTGGTTTGTTCATGTGGTTCTCGACCCATCAGAATTAAACTGGATTAAAACTCTTAAATTAGTGTAAGATGTCTCCACCAAACTAAGCTTTCTTTCTTTATCACACAGATAAAGAAATACTTTGAGCTGGAACCTCTGGCACGAGGCAAGAGCTGGATTCTGGAGGGCAGCACGGTGGACAACATGGACATGGTGAAGGAGAGTTTCGGTCAGCTCATTCATCTGCTCGAGGAGAAGGACCACGAGATAGGCAGGATATGATTCGGAGACGACATCCCAGCATCCCTCAGACACTACCGATCGCCAACTCACCACAGGCCAGCACATCCCGGTTCAGCCTGGCCGTCGTGTAAACTACATTGTTACTTTAACTCTGTTACTGTGGTGAAACAATTTGAGCCATGGGAATAAAATGGACTATGGTAAATCCTCATGTAAGGACGCATATCTGCAGAAAAAGAAGGTACCTCGACCCTTAAGTTTGATACCTTCTCTTAAACCACACATATTAACCCAGAACAAGCGTTCAACACGCGATCACCATTCTCAGTAAAATGGTTGTATCTGTCCTTTTTAATACAGACCTAGTCGCACATTGCTACTAAATAGATGATGTAATCATATGCTTGGTCACGTAGGGCAACTGGGAGTCATGTAGTCCCTAGTTTGTTTTCTTAGCACAGCGTGCGAGTGATTGCGTGAATGATTGTTTGCGCGAGAGAGAGAGAGAGAGAGAGAGATGCCAGTTTGTACTTAAAAGCCTTAAAGTGAGTACTAATGTATTTTTAAAACAAATGTTTCATTGCGTTTTCACAAACGACAGTCTTTAGATGTAATTCAAATAGGCCGTCTTAAATATTTGTGGCTGTGAAGTGAAAAGAAGTGGAATTATGAGTGATTCCTCAGTCGTAAAAAAATAAAATAAATAAAATTGAATATCTCTACACTGCATGGAGCCGCACTTGATGTACCATTGGAGCTTTAGAGTGACCTATAAACGCACATTTTAAAATTTGGGATCATTGAGGACATTGTTTTCATAACGTGGTCTAGTATTATTTCTCAGCTGATCATATCCAGGATTTTGCTCATCTGTCTCTTTATCTTGGATGGTAATGGCTGACAAAGCCCTACTGAAAAATATAACACCGAAAGACATTGAAACCACAATCAGCCCCTCTAGGTGTGAGTGATTCCTCAGTCGTAAAAAAATAAAATAAATAAAATTGAATATCTCTAAACTGCATGGAGCCGCACTTGATGTACCATTGGAGCTTTAGAGTGACCTATAAACGCACATTTTAAAATTTGGGATCATTGAGGACACCGATGTTTTCATAACGTGGTCTAGTATTATTTCTCAGCTGATCATATCCAGGATTTTGCTCATCTGTCTCTTTATCTTGGATGGTAATGGCTGACAAAGCCCTACTGAAAAATATAACACCGAAAGACATTGAAACCACAATCAGCCCCTCTAGGTGAACCGTGACACAGCCTTTGATTTTGTATGCATGATGTATTTACTATGTGCTTGTTTGGATATCGCGTTATTTGTTTTTGAATTTTTTTGTATTTCTGTTGGCCCTGAATGTAACACACTCTCTTTGCATAATCACACCTCCTCTAGTCTACATGTTGTCCCATTTAGATGAGTTTCTAGATGCGTGAATTGGAGGAGGAAGCTAATGCAAGAGCCCAGTCTCGATGTGCCACATCAGCCACACTTCCAAAAACAAGCATCATTTGACAAACACCTTGAATGCATAATCGTCATCAGACTCGGGCAACATCTTGGGTTTTATTTATATCTACTACAATTTTATACCCTCCAAACCAGTTCAGCTGCCTTTTTGTAATTCAAATATTTGTACATTTGTTACAGATTAGTGTCTGGAAAGACATGTGCCTGTCGTTGTACTGGACTTTTAGCCGTTTACCAAGGTGGCAACAAGTCATTCACATGTTTGACAGTGTTTATGTGTATTTATGCATAATTTCCACTGAGCAACATGGAAAATAAAGGCTGAAGAAGGACAAATGTGTTGTCTTTCATCATTTACTCATAGGATGGTATCATGTTTCACTTTTTTGATTCATGAATAATGGATAAGAACAAATTATCCACACCTTGACACCATCACTTCCTGTCTTTCTTTTTTTTTTGTGCAAATATTTTAAATAAATTAACGTCTTTATTGCCTTTTTTTCTAAGAAATATGAATTAAAGATTATGGAAAAATATTTAAAGGAATAGTTCAACCAAAAATGAAAAATTGTTTAAAATGTACTCACCCTCAGGCCATCCAATGTGTAGATGAGTTTCTTCATCAGAACAGATTTGGAGAAATGTAGCATTACATCAGTTGCTCACCAATGGATCCTCTGCAGTGAATGGGTGCCGTCAGAATTGTGATGTAATGCTACATTTCTCCAAATCTGTTCTGATGAAGAAACAAACTCATCTACACATTGGATGGCCTGAGGGTGAGGACATTTTAAGCAAACTTTAATTTTTCGACGAACTATTCAAGTTTTGCTTTCAAGAAATTCATTCTTTCTTTTCGCCTTTTTTCTTCATGATATCAAGATGCCATCCTTTTATTTCTGACTTCATGTTCCCAAATTTATAAAAATAAATTTAAATTCAGATCCAGATAAATGAGCGTCATTTCACTGACCCATTTACCAATAAGTTTAGTTGCCTCCTTTGTTTTGGTCATCTGAATGGCTTTGAGCTCGCTACTGACTAAAGCGTAAGGAACGCCAGCATCTCTGTGGGTCATCTGCACAAGAGTGATTAGTCATAGTGTTTCCCTGTCTATGGATTAGTCATCTACAGTCATTTCCAGCTGTCCTCATAACCCACAAAACTATGAGATGGAGGCAGTTTCTTTTCATTGGCTTGTAGGGATTCCCATAAATCAGACTCTGAAGTTAATATATCCATGTATCCAATAAACATGATGTATCCATGCCCATACAGGAGCTTAACAAAACCAGATCTAGCTAAAATGTCAAATGACACATTTATAGATGCGGGGGATATCAAAACAAAACAAAACAGAGTGGGGACAAAAACAGAATTAAATGAAAAAGTTCCTAGCTTCAGGCAACTTGGACCACAATCACTAGACCACATTCTTATTCTATGACTTTAAAGGAACTTTCTTCTAGTTTCAGGTGACAGCAGACATCCAGAAATATAATTAGGTGCCTTCTCCTTGACCAGAAGACAACTTAAGTTAAAAGCAGCACAGACACTAATGATCAGTTAATAATCTCTAAATACAGCATGAAAATTGTCCGTGACTTTGCTTTCTGGGGGCAGACAGAAAATTATTCCTCTGATTTTCAGATCTGACTGACAAAACCTGATCTGACAGAATGAAATGCAAATGAAGCTGTTCAAAGATTTTGATAATGGGTATTGTGTCTGGCGAAGAGACATCTAAAATAACCTGAGACCATTTGAAATGACTCGCTCACGCTATCCCAGACGAATATTAGTATGCAGACAGATGAACACTTGGGATTAATCTTTTAACTTTAACCATGTCTGAAGAACTTCACAAAGCTATCTGCAAGCCAAACTTTCAATATTTTCTTCTTTTTCCCCCAGTGTCAGTCTGTCTGACAGCCTTACGTTAATCTTCTTAAAACGTCTCTGCTCTCTATCACACCTGTGCAACAGGAGAGTTTCAGAAAGTTTCTTAAACTTGGGTATTATCAGTTTCTTTAGCAGCTCTTAAAGGGATAGTTCGCCCAAAATGCTATCTTTCTTCTGTGGAACACAAAAGAAAACATTCTGAGATATAACAGTTTTCGTCCATGCAATGGAGTCATTTGGACCCCACTGACTTTCACTGACTTGAGGGTGAATAAAAATGACAGAAAGTTCATTTTTGGTTGAACTGTCCCTTTAAGAGAACCCAGGTGAATAGGGTAAAAACTTATAACTAACAGATATCACCATATCTTTTCCAGTTGGTTGATTATATTCACAATTGCAAAAATGTTTTGTATAACAACTTTTCTAAAATGTTATGTTTTATATATACAAATGGGACGCTATTGAATTAAATAAGCACTAATTTGTATATATTTTCAGAACAGAAATTTAAACATTGGATAAAGCCATGTTCGAAATTCTTGTTCTGTTTTCTTGACATAATAGAATCAAATATTAATTTTGCATCTCTTTTAATCACAGAGAATTATGGAAGCATTATGGAACAATTCAGGCTTTTTTTCCTCGCAATAAGGAGAAAAATAGTCATAACTGCGATATATAGACTCAGAAAAAGTCAGAATTGTGAGATAAAAAGTTATAATTACCCTTTTCATTCTTTATTCTGTGAAGGAATCAAAAAACAGAATTTCGAGATGTATTACTCTCAGAATTCAGAGGGAAAAAAATCTGAATTGCAAGATTTAAACTCAGAATTTCATGAAAAAAGTTGCAATTATATTTTTTTATTTGAGAAAAAATAGAATTTTGAGATTCTGAGGAAAAAAGTCAGAATTCTGACTTTTTTTGAGAATTGTGAGAAGAAAAGTCTGAATTGTGAGATAAAAAGTCACAATTGCATTTTTTATTTATATATATTTATTTATTTTTTAAATGTTTAAATTTTTTTATCCTGTGGCAGAAACAGGCTTCCATCGAAAACACTGTCAACAGCCAGAAAGAAAAAAACAAACATGTTTTTAGGAATAAAATGTTATAAAATCTGGCAAATGACATATGAACAAACCCCTCTATGAAAACCTTCCGAGTATATATAGGAATACAACTATAAAGTTCGGCATGTGTAAGTGCTACTGAAGTGGAGATTTCTGGCTCAGTGCAGGAGAAAAAACTCACTTTGAGAGAATAGCCTTTAAACACATTGTAATTGAAGTCTACATGCAAATAAAGCACAATAAAATAAACAGTTAGAAGTGTATTTTGGATGTTTTCTTTCTACTGCTCTGACACAACACGTTACGAAAAGCCAAAAAGAAAAAAAAAAACACACACACACAAAATTGTTCAGGAATAAACAAATCGGCCATAATGAAACTGAAAAATCCCAAGACTGCCATTGAAAAAAACACACACACAAAATTGTTCAGGAATAAACAAATCGGCCATAATGAAACTGAAAAATCCCAAGACTGCCATTGAAAATGAACTTAACTAGGCCATAGTTACTCAAAGAAAAAGCACACGTGTCTGAAAAGCAATGACCCTTTTGCATTGCTTTTTCCTTCATGCACATGAGAAATGTACAATTCCTATCGCCGCCGTACCTCCACAAACATGTTCCCATGACTGATTATAATGAGTTAGGGCTGCCGCTCGCGTTGCCTCCATTAGAGAATGCCATTTTGCATTGTATTGCAACACAAAGGTCAAATGTAAGGACAAAATGTACATTCTCCGCTTTACAATGCTGGGACATCAAAACAGGCCCGTCTGGGGTAACGAGGCATGCATGCTCATTTGGGACACTTTCTCCATCAGTGAGTGAGAAAAACTATTCTTAGTAATGTTAGGACTAACAGAGATAGTCTCTAATAGCGGCTCTCTGTGATCTGGTTTCAAAGCCTCGAGCCAGGGTTTAATTGCTGATTGTTTTTAACGGCAGATTCGGTTCTCTCTCTGATTCGACTACGATTCGCTGTCAGCGCATTGAAGTTTGAGGAAGCGTAGGCCTACGCCTCTTTTGATGGCTCTGCGCATTCCATTTCCTTGTTAAAATTCAAACCAAATTTATACGACCGCTAATAGAGAACATTTCTGCAATGGCAAAAACAGTCAACAGCACATTAATAAGCGTGGATTTTCCATACAGGCCCATCAGTCACTTGTTCAACAGGGATCTCTGGTTTTAATAATGCTCTATAAACACTTAAGACAACAGACTGAGTGTATAAACCAAGATAAAGGTCTGTATATTGCGTGCATGAGCTGCAACAGAGACACTCTGGTTTGCCTTCATCAAAAGTGGACAGAGACAGGCAGAAGAGACTGTTTTGACTGCTGTCCAGAGCAGCAGAACTGTTCGATTACACCGCCGAGTACATTTCTCATTCTATTTCCAGGCATCAGACGCACACAGAGTGTGCTAAACCTCAGCTGACCAGTGGCTGTCTCGCAGACATCGACTGACTCGCACGTTTGTATTGAACTTCTATGAGAGACCCAGCGGGGATCCGGCGGACTGGTTGCTAGAGAGACTCAATGAACCGTCAGGAAATGACCCACAGAGCTCAGTTCTCTCCAGACGGGTTATCTTCAAACATTTTGCTTGTGCCACAGAACGCTTAATGCTTTTTTGAACACTGTCCTTTTATTAGTTTAATTGCAAAAATACTTTTCTTAATTA
>NW_015651641.1:1421119-1448325 GCF_001515625.1 Sinocyclocheilus rhinocerous
TATGATATATATATATATATATATATATATATATATATGTGTGTGTGTGTGTGTGTGTGTGTGTATGTAGGCCTACAGGCTTTAATAAAATTTAAAAAAATTACACAAAAAAACCCCAAACTTTTTTGCTTCTTATTTAGTATATTTAGTATTTTTATAACACACAGTGTATTGTAAATGGGTCTGTGTAAATGAAAACATGCAGCTGTCTTTATATTTTAGAAAGCGTTGCTCATAAACGGGATCATCCTCAATATTTTAAAAACAACTATAGCCTATTTTAACTACGATATGGAAATCAGAAATTATTTTGAAAATTCATTTCAGTATCAGAATCAGTAGCTGTAATTTTCAAAATCATTAAGTACAAAAATGGCTTCATTTCGAGTCGTATAAGTGAGTCAAATGCTGATTCATTAGCTGCTGTAACCGATTTAGTGAGTTTGTTGAGTTCGTGAATGACTCATCAAACTCATTTGAACCGGTATAGCCTGCTTGGAAGTTCGTGAATCTATGATTCATTAAAAGAACCTTCATTAAGAGTCACTCGCGCGTGATTCGGGCTACGTGTTGAGCGTTTTTTCTTTTTCAAGCAGCTTGCTAAGACAACTCAATATAGAGGTGCCTTCCTGCAATTATTTTGCGTTAAACAATCTTTTGGTATTCACAATAAAATCAGGATAGAAACACTTGGGTAAGATGATTCCTTTTGCTGATCAGCAGCTCCAGTTTTAAAAAAAAAACTCGTTTCAAAACGGAAATGCTTTTTTATTTCAGTGAAACACAAAAGTTAACATTTTTCAAGAATACTTTGCTTTATAACAACAGTTCGTTGAGACTATGCTTGACACACTCAAAATAGGACTAGAAAGCACTATAAAATGTAAAAATAGTCCAGAACACTCGAAACATGGCCCGCATTTTATGGACGTTTTAAATTATTTTGATTTTTGGAGCTGGTGATATATATATATACTAGATCCTAATGAACTGGCAAATTACAGACCCATTTCAAATCTTCCGTTTATGTCTAAAATTTTAGAAAATGTTGTGTCTGCTCAATTGTGCTCCTTCTTGCAAAAAAAAAAAAAGATCTCTATGAAGAATTTCAGTCAGGTTTCAGGCTCCACCATAGCACAGAAACTGCACGTTCATCGTCTGTTTGATTACGCCATTAACTGAATTTTACTGTACATTTCTGCCATATATACATCAATTTGACATAGTCACCACTGACAAGCTACTACTAAATATATTGTAGAAACTTAATTTTCTGTAAAGCTGCTTTGCAACGATTTGTATCATGAAAAGCGCTATACAAATAAACTTGAATTGAATTGAATATATGAACTGCTGTCGAAGATTTTCATATCGCTTATTTTCACAACAGAATTAACAGAATAACAGAATTAGAATTTTTAGGTGAACTATCCCAGCTAACAAGGAACGTTGTCAGAACCTCGGGCAATTACTAACATTCTGGCAAAGTTCTCACAAAGTTATGAACAAACATTCTTCCAGTAATGTTAATAGAATTTTCATGAACATGCAGGCTTTTGCATCTGAACTCTTCATATGTTGTCTGTTTTAATTTTTTCTGAATTTATAATTTATTACAAACATAAAACATTATCAATTTAATCTTTTATGTAATCAGATGTAATCAAATGAAAATGTAACCATTCCTTTTAATTTTAACAAAGTGCTGTACAGCAGAGGTTTAGCCTACTGTAAAAATTAAAACATGGAATAAAAATAGTTAGATTATTCCTGTAAAAATAAAGTTTTGTTAATTTCATTACTACTACTTCTACTTTGAGAACATTCTACACTCTACTGTACAATCCTAATATATTTGTCACAATTTCAAGTTAAACCGAACTCTTATTTTGACGGGCGGTTGAGAAGACCTTTGAGTTTCTGTGTATACAGTATATAAAATGTTTTTTGTCAAATAAAACCCTGAAAATCTCATGAAGTGACTCTCAGAGCAGTTCTGGAGATGTTATGTAGCTATTTATGTCCTCATATAGTGAGAAAGGATCCACTGAAAACATTGTGAGCGTCACAGGCTAGTTTGCATCATTCATGCACACATAGACACGCAGAACATGCAGGATTCGTATTCAAATAGTCTTTTTGCGGTTTAATACTCACAGACACTAGTCCATATCGCGATTTGATTAAGTAGGCTACTGACCCGTTCGATTTATTTCTTAATCCAAATTTCGTGACATTCCATGTTATACAGTAGCTTAATTTCCATTTTGACTGGATTCTGCGATCCGTGTTTTGCGCATTGCGGAAATCATAACGCCCTAAATTTATTTCGCGGACCCCACTTTGAGAACCCCAGGTTTTTTAGAGAACATTCAAGTAACATTCCCATAATGTTTGCAAAGTTATAAAGTTCTCTTAATGTTGTCTTTAATGTTCACATAATGACATAACCATAGAAAGAAAGAAAGAGAAAGAAAGAAAGAAAGAAAGAAAGGGGAAAATACATGTAAAAATTAAAAAAGGACCTTTTGAACATTCAAAGAACATTCAGAAATAACATTTTCATGAGAATTTTAGCAAAACGTTCTTAGAACATATTTTAGTTAGCTGGAATTCCTTTAATAGCCTACACAATATTGAAAACAATCTTAAACATTTTTACTAGTTCACAGGTAAATTCATCTTGTTTTATGTATGTTTTGATTTTTTCATACTAACATAATAAAATTACTAAGTGAGTAGGAAGGGATTTTTCTGTCATATACTGTAATATGCCAAAAAATAAAATTAAATATAAAACCTCACCATAGGAAGGTCAAGGTATTTTAACTCCATCAGCATCACTATGGGAAAAAGTCTCTCCTCTCTCCTGTAACGTTTCTTTTCTGTTTCTTAACATTGTTATAGTGGCTGCCTGCTATTTTTTTCCAAAACAAGCCAGAGACAGTGACACAGTGTTCACTCTTGATTACGATCTTCCTCGTTGCAGTCATTTCATATATGTCCTGTTTCCCTGTTTCTGAGCCATCACAGATTGCTGCCCAGTAGCTATCGGCGAGGCTCTGGTGCCCATATTCCCCCATGACAAAACAGCCCGTGCCCACTGCTGATTCAGCTGCCCGGCGAAAGGAGACACAGATCATCCCTCCCAGCACAGACACACCTCACCTTACCGAACACAGCCTCCGTCCATACTTCAGTTTCAATGAAGCCAATGTAAGTTTATCACTAGAAAGAGCTTAACTTAGAGTCTAGAAATAACTGTTGTCATAAAACCTGTTAATTTGATATTTAAAGGCATCTGTGCACAATATCAGATGAAGAAAAATGAGTTCCCACACTATCTGAAAAACATCTCTGTGGGTTTGAATTAACGTTAAGCATCTAACGAAGCCTTGCAAAGCAAAAAGGTGGTGTCGCTCTCCTTTCCAATTAGCCGTCTGTGCGACTTCTTGGCACATTAGTTTCCTCGCTGCAGCTCAGACAGTTCCGGTGGCTTCTGCAGAACTTGGATTGGCTTGTGTGTGTGTGTGTGTGTGTGTGTGTTCAGAGCAATCTGTTTGCGACTAGCAAGGAATAAAAAATTCCCACTTTAAGGACTCAAGGTCAGGGCCAATTAACTTCTTAAAGGTTCTTCAAAATCCCATCATTGAATTACAGATTTAAAATGACAAGATTTACATTTCAAGGTTTTGGAATAATACTTTTTCCAGAGATTAGTTTCAGTGCTGTACGTTTTAAATCTGACCACAGTAACATAGGAGTAGGAGACATATTTGGTTCAGTTTTTACTTTTTTATATTGCATCTTTACAAATGGCATCATTAACTTTATATACATTAAACATTTACATACAAATACAAAATTAGACATTTATAGCTGGATCTCTAAAATAAAAAAGACAATATATGGCAAGAAAACAATGCTAAGGTTGATATTGTTAATTTTATACAATATATGATAAACTAGATTCCTCTGTCTGAGCGCCCACATAAAAACAGAAAAATATTAGCAAAAAAGGGTATATTTTGATTTTAGAAAACACAATGCATCGATTCAAAGATTTTTGTCAAATAAAACCATTTTTGGTGTGTCAAAGTGAAAACAAATCAGACATAGATTTTACCGAGAAAGCTGTTTTTGTTAGCTTTGATTGTAAGCCAATCCAGATCTACAAAGTACATTTATTAGTGAACATTAGATTGAAAATAAATAAAACGCATGCATGTTTTGCTGCAGATTTCATTTGGGGAAATGACGAAAACTGTTTAAGCCTTTTTTTTCACAAAATGTAACACTTTTCAAAACACATTTGTCTTACATAGAGTAACATTACACATTATAATAAATAATATTCTTCCAAAGACGACAAAGGAAAGATGAGAGAAACAATTTTTTCGGACTATAAATGTATAAATAAGAAGACAAAAATGTATAAATAAACATCTATAACAATAAGCATCTTCCACGTGTCTGTGGAAAATAAATAAAGAGTACACGTATGTACAATATGAACACGACTCTGTGCTTAAATGGAGTCCAGCTGCTGACGGTGGTTTATCCAATCAGTAACAGAGATACACGGCTATAATCCGTGTAATCTTCATCGTCCTCCTCTTCATCCGTCTCTTCAGAGAGCGCTACGGAGGAATATAGTAGCTGTTGCATTAGTATAAAACACAGCAGCATTCAGGCACAGAGTCTTACTGCATCTTTCTCCCAAAGCATCTCTAACTGATGCTTTGCAATTCACACAAGGTTGTGGGATCACAGCTCAGAGAGGAAAGAGAGGGTAGGATTGAGTTTCTCTGTGGAATGGCGCTTTACCTCTGTCTTTTATTAGCGGAGACAGTTTCTTGTATTTGTCAAGTCACTGTACAAAATAAAATAAAATCAAGCAAAGAGACACTACGTAATCCCTTCTTATAAACAAAAATATCGCTGTTTGGAAGATGATTTGTCAATACCACACACAGACTCGGGCTGGTGAAAGATGGTTCTACTTTAGGGCATTACCAACTGATCTCTGAACCATCTAAACATGTTCCTACTAAACATAAAATCACATTTTTCCCACATGAGATTTGTTATGTCCCACAAGTGATATTCTCTAGAAACATGTTACGTGAAGAAAGTCCTCTCTTCTTGAGGAATATGTGGCTTTTTTCATTCAAAATACTTAGAAAACGGTTAGAAAATTTATTTTTTCACATTACGCAAAATGGACATAACAAACTGACAGTGAAAAAATGGAGTTTCCCTTTATTACACAGACGATAGACAAAGGTGTTAGAGATGTTAGCTGGGGTCAGAAATGAATGTCCGCAGACAATATTAGTCTCTCGGAATTGATTTTCTGGGCATATAAAACACAGCATACTGACCATTTCAAAAACTGCAATTAAAATATGTGTCAGAAATATATCTATATTTTAAAATAGACATTTAAAAAAAAGTTCTGCCCCGTATTTTTATATTTCCAGGGCATTTTTGTCTCTTTTGCACTGGTGAACTTCTGACCGTGCACCATAATGGCACCAGGATCGCTTTTCTTTGTCCATAACACGCATCTGTATCAGGATCATCACAGAGCCGGTCAGCCTGCCATAGGCAAAAACAGCAAGATGATTAACAAACAGAGCACGCTAAGTGAAGTTACGTCCCTATGTACTTTCCACATGACACCGTCAGTCACGTTTCTGTCTCCGATGCACAGAGAGTGTAACCAAATCAGAGGAGCAGCATGTTCAAAACTGTCTCGCATCCCAAACGGAAATCCTTCCAGGCTTGACCTCAAAGATTTTGGCTTAACACCTCATCAATAGATGAGCATCTGCACTGTCCCGGACACGTCTAATGTCTCATCGCCACTGAGTTAAAACACAAAGTCTTTGCGAGAGGAAATTCTCTCTCCGACAGTCCTCGTGTTCCTTGTGGGGGCAATGGGAGGGGCGAGAAAGAGGGGTGTTTTCGGCAGGGGGAGGGAATGTGGGACATGGGTGCAGCCAGGTTTAGCATCCTCTACTTACAGTTGCAGGAGCCTGAGTGTTTGACTTCCAGGACGAGACCCAAGGAGCAGGCAGCCTGCCTCATGGCACACTCGTTCGGGTAGGTGGCGTTGTCGCTGGCGCAGACGCTGTCACCCGGACGACTCTCGGGACAGGTGTCCTCGCATATCACACAGCGCCCCCGTCCCGTCTTCTTGTCCCAGAGACACTTTCGTCCCTCCCGGCATTTGATGTCTTCACAGGATCTGGCATCTGAGGACGATGCGGAGTAGACAAAGAAAATGAGAAGTGACGTTTTCCGAAAGTATGATTTCACTTTATGTAAAACTGTTAATTGTAATCTTATTTCACTCAGTGTGGTTCGAGGAGGTATTAAATAACGCAGAAAAGCAGCAACAGTCAAAGCAACCCATGTGAAACATGAATGTGTTATTGCAACAGAAAACAGAGTAATGAGAACCACATGTTTAAGAGAGGATTGTGCAAGCACAAGATTTTGTCTTATTCTCACCTATGCATTTCCCCTCGTAGGCGACTCCAATGGACCGTCCCATTATGCACGTGGCCCTTCGGATATGGCAGCCACTGGCGTACACAATCCCATCGTTCCCGCACAGGTACTGCTCCGGTGAGGTCACCTCAGGGCAAAGCCGGTTGCAGGTCACACAGTAGGCGTTGTTGGTCTGGTCCAGTACACACGTTGAGCTTCCAGGACAGCGCACATCATAGCACGACTCTGTAGGAAAATAATAATCCATCAATGCTGGCAGCTTCTGTGGTTAACCTCTTACACCTGGTTACATGCCACTGATTTGAAACTAGCTTTATATTTTGTCAATGCATAAAAGTATTTTGCATTTAGTCTCTCTATATATATTGTGGTAGGCATACTATTTTTACTGAAAAGACATGAAATTATGCATGTTTGTTCAATTACTAGCAAGTTATCATTCAGTTCCTTTTAATACAAATTTCAGATTTGAGAATTGAGGCTTCATTTTAGCCTTAAAATTCAACGTGAAACAGCATTCACAACCATTTTACTTCTGAAATGTGGTGTATTTCTGAGTGAAAAAGGATATTTAGTAAAAATTTTGGTCGGAACTTAAAGGGGTCATATGATGCGATTTCAATTTTTCCTTTCTCTTTGGAGTGTTACAAGCTCTTGGTGCATAAAGAAGATCTGTAAAGTCGCAAAGACTAAAGTCTCAAATCCAAAGAGATATTCTTTATAAAAGGTAAGAGTCAACCACACCTACCTAAAACGGCTCGTTCTAACACACCCCACATGTCTACGTCACGATGTGAGAAGATTTGCATAACGCCGAAACAATAATGTACAGTATGTGGAAAATAATGTGTTTTTTGAACCTTAAACCGCATAAACACATTTCATTACACCAAATACACAAAATAATGTTCTTTTTAGCAACATCATATGACCCCTTTAAATTTCCCATATCCATTGGGAATTGATTGGGTCATAAAAAGTGGGTGCCACATAACAGAATGCAACTTAAAATGCTAGTTTGCTAAAACAATTCCTACATGAACCAATCAGATTGCATGGCCTGCATGATGTCACTAGAACAAAAAGTTGCTTTAGAGGCAGAGCAGGTTATTATTTTGTGATGACCATTTTCTTTATGTAATGTGACGTATTTATAGTGTGTTACATAACCAAATGTAATTTTAAAAAGCAAGTTTGTTAAAACAATTCCTATGTTATCCAATAAATCATGTGGTCTAGGTGATGTCACTGGAATAAAAAGTTGTTTCAGAGCCGAAGCAAGCTATTATATTTTAAATATTTAAGATTGCAAAGACATTTTTTTCTTTGCAAGAATGTACACTGATAATATGGAAGCAATTAAGCAAGTAAATTTTGATTTCATTTTGACTTTGAACAGGGTTTAAGTGACCGTACTTTTGCATTTTCCCTGGTACTGTGCAGTCAGGTCAGGGTGTCTCTTGCACTTGGCCCTAAGGAGGGCACACTCGTTCCGGTACGTTTTCCCATCGGAGCCACACACAGGCCCTTTAAAAGTGACATTGGAGCAGTCTGGGGCACACACGCAGCGGGGCTTATTCCGCTTGTTCATTTTGCACCGCTTTCCAGGACCACAGTCCACATTATCACAAGTCTCTGTAGAATCAATAAAGAAGGTCATTAATTGACATATCAGTTCTGGACAGACAAATGATGACACTGTATTTATTCAAATTATAGATACCATACTCATACGTCCGTAAAATGTCTGAAATCTTCTTAGGCTAACAATTCAATTTAAACCATTTAGCCGCTTCCAGATAATTTCCAGTCATCCAAATGATGAAATCACTCTTATGTGGTACCTTTACAAGGTATGCAGTTTGGAGCACCACCATTGAAGATCAGCCACCGGAAGAGTGTATTATTGGGTACATCCTCTTCGGTCCACGCTGTGCCCAGGCGACCACTTCTACAACAGTCTTCCCGACTCATCCCAGACATGTACAGAACTTGGCATCTCCCGTTCTTGCCCTGCTGAAGCCAGCAGTTGCCAGCTGGAAAGGGTTACTTTATTATGTGCTGAATACTATTCTGCTCATTTATCACTCATACCAGGCATGTAATTGAATGTAACCAATTAGTGCCAAGCAGGGCCATAACTACTTTGGACATTGAGGGGGACATGTTGGATTTTTTTTTACCTTACATGTCTTAAATTCCTACCTTTGGTCCCTTCAGTACTGAATATCTGGTTACATCTTTAGTGCCAAGTTACATTATGACTATAAAATAACCACGGATTTTGCTGGATGCAGGTAAAAGATCAAACAAACATTTGAAAATGATTTTAATGGTATTTTTAAAGGAACTCGTGTTTCAATTCCAAATGTTCAAAGAGTCTTTCTGGCATCTGAATCCACTCAGACTCTTAAGAAACACTATATTGTGGTTGTGCAAGCGTTTTTGTGCATTGCACGGCAACATGCTCAACCGTTTAGACATAATACCATTATAAACATAATAAATTATTAAAATACCACAATTCCTATTGCACAAAGTTTAACATAACATCTGAAAATATGAATCATTTCAAGATCAGACAGGAAGTGCATTTCCAACGAGTATCTACTATAAATTCCTATAGGTGTCTTGAAAACAAGTTCACATAATTTTTCTTAGTTTTTACGCACGGGAAGCGCCAGCGCGCAACCGCACCATTCAAGCTCCTCAAGTCCAGATCAATGCAAGAATGGCTTTAACACTGCACAATATCCCTCATTCTGACTTTCAGACTGCACGCGAAGAATAAATGTCACTTTACCTTGTACTTTCTGCTGTTCCATCAAGTGCGCGAACCATATGAGAAGCGCGATCACGCCCTGGCGGAGCTGCGGTAACTGTAGCATCCTCAGAAAAAGTGGAGACGCGCGTTGGAGACAGACGGACTACAGACGGACAGATGTTCTTCCGATGCTTCGCACTCAGGACTGTCATACAAACGGAATCCGTCTCGCTTTTTAAATCTATATGGGGTCTCGAGTTGGATGCCTGCGGTGGGCGGTCTTCATACTTCATAGGGGGGTGGGGAGAGCATTGTAATAGTTTGCCCACCGACATTTATCAGGTGATATTTGGAAGTCTAGAAACTTTCTCCCCTCAAGAGCAACATTATGATTCGGGGCTGAGTTTGGGGGGATTTCAAAGAGTTGGATAACAGCAGAAAAGTGATTTGGGGTCTGTTTGTGTTTAATGTGGAAAGAAGGCTGATTGTTAAAGCATAACAGCTTTTGATATAAATATTTTTCTTTTAACATATGCCAAACGTTGAGCTTGAACTCTATGAAACAGAAATCAGTTCTGCAGAATTGCAGAATAAATAGTTTATTTTGATGTGATAAAAAACAAAATATAATAAATAAAATGTAGCTAATATATGTTGGAGACGTGCTTAAAATAACAGGATCGAGTTTTATGCTTAATGCTGCACTGTTCTCGAAGTCTTGACACTACAAGGTCTCTGTAATAAAGATTTCAATGTTGATATTTCTACAAATATCCAGTTTACTGTTCAAAATCATGGTAACAGGGTTGACTATTTTAGATTGTACCAGCCAAAAATAATTAAACTAAGATGATGAAAAAGACAAGTTCACAAGGATGATTGCTGTTATTATGATGAATTTTGTTTCTTTTTTATATATATAAAAATGTAAGTTACATTGTTGTATTATACAGATAAGGGGAATTATAAGGTAACAGGGCCAATGCCTAACCTGGAATTTCATGTCTTTTTAATATATGTTTTAAACTTACCATTAAATCTACCATATAGATATAAAGAGCAAAGGGAATGAAAATATATTCCATTATTTGATATCAACATCATGAAGTACATTCAAAATACGTTACACCAAGGTTTCATGGTGTAATCATGTAATCCTTAAAAAAGTAACTGTAATCTGATTATGAGTATTTTAAAATGTAATATAATCCAGTTATAAGTACTCTGGGTAATCTGATTATGTAATCCAGATTACAGGTATTCCGTTACTATCCAGAACTGTATAAATAAATATAATGTAATATATATACATACACACACACACTATATTTATATATATTTACATTATATTTAATTATACAGTGCTGGATTGTAACTACTATAATATAATATGATTACTTAATAATTATATATATATATATATATATATATATATATATATGTGTGTGTGTGTGTGTGTGTTTTTCTAATGTACAAACACCATTTATTTGAAATTATTTGTAAAATTATAAATGTCTTAACTGTCACTTTTGATCAATTTAATGCAATGGCGTTTCACAGCAGTTTTATGGGATTATGCCTGCTAATTTACAATGAATTGCCTAATGCCACAAGTAACGTTTTCCACACAGCTATTTTCTTCTCTGCTGTCCCTTCTCACTTCAACTTCTATCTGTCTGTCTGCCCAAAAGAAATTCTCCTCACCTGCTAGAAGCCAAAAGTAAAGGAGGGATGAATGTCAATGTTAATAGCACCATACAGAGGTCAAGAGTCCGTTAAATAAAAATAAATGAATAAATAAATACATACATACAAAAACAAATGCCCCTGCTTGGTTATATATATTTATTGTACTTTTTAAATCTAAATTGATATGTAATTTGTTATATAAAATATAAAATGATAAATAATACATTTAAATGTATTTTATATCATATTTTAATTACTACTGTATATATATATATATATGCAATAATTATTTTACGTAATATATGCTATAAAATCTGTATAAATTATATCAAATAAACAAGTAAATAAATACAAACTGCACAGGAGAAGACTGTAAATCACTGTGCACTGTTTATCATATGTGTGTGTGTGTGTGTGTGTGTGTGTTTGTGAGAGAGTGAGAGAGAGAATAAATATTCATGCATTTTTGTTCATTCAAAATGCAAAATGTGCATATTTGCTAATACAGTTTTTACATAATGGACACAATGCATCCTTTTCATTCATCCTGTTGGCTTAAATTATTGTCTATCTAACAATAATGAGCTATTGGATTACTATAAACTGACAGTTTTTTTTCTACATTACTACACTCTTTATCATTAAAGCTGTATATACTCTACTGTACAGCAAACCAGACAATATGAATAGACAAAACATCATCTGCGTATGAACTATTTGAGTCCTCTGCTTTGAATAGATCCAGACACTTTTCCATCCATTTCAGTTGGGACGATATGTGTTAATCTTTTAAAGTTGCCTATTACTGTGAATCCTGATGGGTAATTATAGACTAAAGGATACGGTCATTCTAATAATAGTTGAGACAGTTGTTTGGTCCTCCCCAGGGTCAAACCTGTAAATATAGCACAACAAATCCTCCTTCAAAAAAAGCAATCAGGGTATTGCATTACACCCCGTCTACACTAGTGACGTGACGTGACAAACTCCCGTGAAGCTTCTGACGTTGTGCACGTGCAGTGTAGACGATGGCTTTAGTTTATCATGTTTGCACTTGCAGTTTAGATGAGGTGTTACATCCTTGATGCAAATACTTATTCATCAGACACTAGTACTGTACTTGCTACTAGTCACTATTACAATACTGATAAGTAACTATTCCATTACTTCTAGTAACACATTTTTGTAATTGAATTCTAAGTGTGGATTGTAGTACTATGCATAGATATATATACACAGATGCCTCATTAGTTGCTGTTTCTATTGGCTGCTATATGCAAGCCATCTGCCATATTGGAGCCAGTGTTGCCAAGTCTGTAGTTTTCCCGCGGAATTGGGCTACTTTCATACTGTTGCCACCAAGCGGGAACCTCTCTCTTGAAACCAACACGGAAGTGACTTAAACTGCAATTCATCAACTGGCCACTAGAGACTGGCTCCAAATGGGAGTCAATCCCATAGACCCCCCATGTTAAAATGCCCACATTTACAGCAGAAAAAAATATGTTTACAGCCTGGTACAAAAAGTGGTTTTGGTCTATATAGCTAATTTTGCCCTTCATGACAACTGTAAGAGGGGTGAATTTTTTTTAATATTATAACTCATCCGTTTAGATTATATTAAAGGCAGAGTAAGTGATTTTTCAAAAACACTTTAGAAAACTGATTCGGGCCGAATCGCAAAACAAACTTGTAGCCAATCAGCAATAACGGGCGTGTCTACTCGTGATGTGGAGGAGAGAGCTTTCAGTGCATGGGACGGACATTAGCCGAGCCGAGCGACAGAAAGATAGAGATGGCGGATAAAAAAACAAAAGAGGAAAACGTCTGCGGAAAGATAAGGCAAGAAGTAGGACCCGTGAAAATATCGGATCAGCTTTCCAGCGCTGGAGAGAACTCAAGGAGCGGAGGCCTGCAATCGGACGCCGAGGTTGCTTTGTTTCTTCTCAATAGGTGAGTAACACCGTGTCTACAACAGCTAAAGTCTGACTACACTGGACGCGATCAAACGACCGTTGAAAACCATTTGAAATTTGTGTCAGCACGTCATAAATAGAACCCGGCAGCAGTTTTCTGTCGGGATTTGTTGCGCCGCGCCGCTCACGTCCGTAGACACGGTGTAAAAATCCACTTGAGTGACAGGTGGATTGCCGCTGCTGTCACCACCGTCGAGCTAGGCGGGTGTGGTTTTAGCAACCAGCTCCACCCATGTCCCACCTCTTTGCCCATTTTTGATTATCCGAGAGTGCCGCGCGGTGACGCGCTGCCAAGATGGCGATGGCCGTCTCCACCCACTTTAGGCTTCAAAAATGCTCTTTAGAAACCTACGGGTGACATCACGGACACTACGTCCATGTTTTTTTTTTTACAGTCTATGGTTGCTACGGGTTGTTTTTTTACTCTGCGGGTTGAAGCGAACCACCCTGCCCCCCGGGAATGAGATTTCGACTGAGGAGGACCAGCCAAAATGTAATTTTGGAGCAATTTTGATAGCCAAAACCCCCTAAAAGTCTGTAATATTAAGTTTATACATATAAAAACACAAACCAACACATTCTCACCTGTTAAAGGTTAATCCATTTCTTACAACCAGAGCATCTTGGAAAACTCATTAGGTGCATCCCAAATTGCGTACTTATGCACTATTCTATGCTGTTTTGTTGGATAAACAGTGCGAGTAGTGCGTTCACACTGAAAATTCCAAAAAAGAAAAAGTGCACTTTAAATACCCAGATGATACACTTAAATAACCAAAAAAATGAAGTGTGGAATATTGGGCACGTCATGCACTCAACTGTTGCAGCTGTAATTACGTAGCGTAGGGGGAGGGGCTATCAGACTCCGATTATGAATGACAAAATAACCTTAAGTAATTCATACACTACATGGTTGAGTACATACTGCATAAATACATGTATTATAAGTGCATAGTGTATATTGCGTCATTTGGGACGCAGCTATTGATTTTTACTGTGAGTGACGATAGATTGACAGTTCCAAGATGGCGGATGCGTCAATGTGTCTGGAGCGGTCGAATGTGGCATCTGCCTATACATTTCTATGGTACTATGTATGTATTCCAGTTATAGACCTTAATTGGGTTAGATGCCATATTGAATTTAACATGGATGGAAATGAGGCTGTGAAGGAAACTGTCCTTACAATGGTACACAAAGGTCTCACAACTTTCAAAACTGTTTTATGGTCTACTTGTCTACTGAAAGACATTTAATCAGCTGAACAATCAGTATGTCGTTAAACAACAGTACAGTCAATTTAATGCACTCTATTTAACCTCACAGCCTCGATTTTATTCCTGTCAAAAATTAACATGGTGCTACCCTGACTAAGGTCTGTTCTAGTTTTACTAGTTACCATTTATTATGTACTAGTTTACATCCCTGCTGAAAAAGCAGTTAAAACCAGCCTAAACTGGTTGGCTGGTCTTAGCTGGTTTAAGCCTGAAGTAGCTGGTTTTAGCTGGCCAGCTAAAGAAGTGGTCAAAACCCCTCTAAAACCAGCCTGCTGCCCAGCTATGACCAAGCTGGATGACCTAAAACTAACTAACCAGCTAAGGCTGGTTTTAGCTGTTATTTTTAGTTATGCTTACAGTATCTGTCAGTAACATTTCTTATCTCGATTTACATTTGTTTTACATATACATATTATACTCACTGTCAGATTAATTAGTCTAGTAGTAGCCTAGTTAAAAACAAAGCAGTAGGCCTACCGATAACATAAAATAGATACTAGTTTTAAGAAATAAATGATTAATCGGCTTGCCAGACATAACTGAGGTGGACGCCTTTGCTCTCCTGTCCCTGTTGGAAAATTGGGAGAAATGCAGGACTCTGCAAGTGTCTCCTACCACACGTTGTTAATAACAATGACTGTGAAACGGGGCCATACGTTGCACAGCTGTGGTCTGTGGTTGCAGATGTCACTGGATTGATCGAATGCCACACAGAACGGTCTTACTGAACAAAAACAGCCATCGGCTGTTTAATAAAGGCGAAACGAGCTTTTGATCTGTTGTCTTTAATTTTTTTCTTGTATACTGATAGCTTTAATGGTTATATATGCGCATGAGGCCTTACACGAGTCTCCAAATATAGTAACCACCACGAAGAAAGTGTTTTATACCTTATATCTGGGGATATATTAGCTGTGAGGTTACTGAATGGCTCGGTTTGAAATGTGAATTTGGAGACATCTGTTGGGGAAGGGTGGGAATGCAGAGCTCATTTCAGGAAGGGTTCAATTATATCGCTGGTTTTAATGATCAAAGCTCAATGAAGACTTAATAGAAGAGAAGAAGTACGAATTTATAAAATGTAATTTTAAACGGTCACGAGGTTGATTGAGTCCCGGAATAAACAGAGCGTCGTGTGACGGTTTCCGCGAGTCAGGTGACCTGAAGCAAAACCAATTGGATTTGAGCTCCCAGGAAGACAAACTGACCCACGCGGCGAGGGCTTGAAGTTTGCATGCGTATACATGAATACCGAGGTAAGTCTGCTTTTGATATCGTTTATTCAATTATATTCTCTGATCATCCACCTGCAAGGCGAAAATACACAACGAATCACATGTGACGTAATCATTCATTGCATTCAGTGAACTTGAATGTTTTGGTAACGGTTTCAGTTGCAAACTGACCATATTATTCTAATAAATGTCTGCACGTTAAGCAGGTGTCGGTCCTGTACTTTGCAAAAAGTGCCGAATTAACGGGACTCAGAGCAGAGAGCATCACTGTTCCGTCAAACATATCATCTCTACAGCTGTGGCAGGATCTGGAGAGCAGACATCCCAGGTCAGTGATTATTTTAATAAACGTGACATTAATACTTTTGTAGGACGTTCAGATCAATGATATTTACACTGCAAGTCATCAACGCGGTAAAACTAGATTTATACTGCCACTCAGTCCACCAGTGTATTAATTTTTTTACATATAAGAAATGTCACATATTTTGACATACTAATTGTAGTAGTATAAATAATTTTTATTAATACATATTTTTGTTCTAATTTATATTATGTAATATATTTTTATGAAAATGTTCATGTTTTATATAATTTAATGTTTTATCAAGTTCATTGGAAAGATAATGTTTATGGCATATTTTATAAACTGTAACTTATTCATGTCGTTTAAAGATATTTGTTTCATGTAATAACTAGGGCTGCACGATAAATCGCATGCGATATTTAACGCGCATCTTATCAGTAAAACCGGTTAAAGCATATAAATAATGCTAAGAATAACAAATGATCTACAAATTACAACCTTTAACAACGTTATTTTCCAATATACTAGAACAGAGGTGGCCAAAAAATTTTAATACAAAGGATGAAAAATCAAGCTCAATTGAGGGCCATGGGCCAAAGGTATATTATATTAAAATGTAATAAATAAATAAACTGATATATAATAATTTTTTTTTTTTTATATTTACAATTATTTTTTAATCAGATTCATGTATATTGATAAAAAAAAAATAGAAATTAAGATATGCTTTAGTGTTTTTTTCTCTTTCCTCTTGTGGTATGGCATGGTCCATAAGTGCCCAAACCAGGGCCCACAGGCGAAATCAAAGGTCTTTGGCCCCTGGGCCCTGGTTTGGGCATTGCTGGACTAGAGCAATTCTTAATTTTTATTTTAATTTCTATTCGTTACATATAGTCATGTTTCATTCAGAAGATGTGTGTCCTGTTTGGCAGACTCTCTGTATTACGGGATCAGGTGGTTCTGGCCGTGCGTCAGGAGTACGTGCCTCTGGGAGAGCAGCCTTTGACCCTCAGAGACGGGGACGAGGTGGCAGTTATACCGCCCCTTAGTGGAGGCTAAAGAAATGACCAAGGTGGCCATCAAATCTGTTACCTGTCTGTCTGTCTTTTTTACTGTATTTTATTTTATATGTATATTATAATAATACATTATAAATATATAACAACAAGTATATTTTATATTTATTATATATAAAAAAAATTGAAATACTATGTTTTGTTTCTGTTCAGGTATGGCTGCAGATGGGGGTCAGGATCTAATAACACTCACTACTGACAAGCTTTCTGCTGATCGTGTTTCTGAATCTGTTACGTGTCCCTCCTGTGGTGCTGTATCTCTGTTTATTGGTCAGTCTTTGTTACGCTATATTTCCTTGCATCATTGCTTCTGTTTAGAGTTGGCTTTCTTAGTTTCATATTAGTTTTATATGTAATCTCCTTTTTTAGGGACTACCAGAGATAATTTTGAGGGGAAGAAAGTGATCCGGCTTGAATATGAGGCATACAGTCCAATGGCAGAGTCAGAGCTCAGGAAGATCTGCCGTGAGATCCGGACAAAGTGGCCCAGCGTCAGACATATTAACATACAGCATAGACTTGGGTGAGTCTCACAGTTTGTTCAGATAATGAGAGTTAAGTACTTGAAAGCCATAAAGTATATTTTCTGTTCTTTCCCACCGTGTCCACAGTGTGGTTCCTATAACAGAAGCAAGTGTTATAATTGGGATCTCATCACCACACAGAAGGGATTCCCTGGAGGCGGTGAAGTACTGCATCGACACACTCAAAGCTACTGTGCCAATCTGGAAGAAGGTGTGATTTCTGTATAACCCTAGAGAACATTTCATGAATACAGAAAAAAAGACCATTGAAAGCAGGTGCTTAAAAATGTCAACCTCAGGTCGTCAAATTAGATGTTTTATTTTCTTAGTCTTTATTTCTTTCTTACATTTTGTCCATAATGTGCCACATTTTAAAACCGATTTGTATGATTCTATTACTTTCTAGTAAGAAGCATCCAATAGACTTGGATAATACAACTAAAGATTAAATGTTGATAAAACAGCAAGACAAATGTTTTTTGGTAATTTTAGTTAAACTTACATTTGCAATAAATTATGGACGATATTTAATTCATCACCTTTCTTCAACTTGGTAACAGGGTTGAACGGTAAAGTTGATAAATGCAATCAACACTACAATTTTTGTAAAAAATGATAAAATGGATGAGTTTTGTTTGTCTTCCCATCATGTGTGATACTAGAACACGAAATGTTACTCTTACTCAATTTACAGGTAAAAATACAGGTAAGCATTTTAATCATTAGAATTAGTGAAATAACTATTATTAATACAACGATTTGAAAATAAATTCTGCATGTTGTCAGAATCATGACTTTGATATCGTGACTTGTGGTCATAATAACTGGATATTTGAAAAGGTCAAAATCTTTGAGGTGGGACAGACTCAAAAAAATGTGTCACCAGAAAAAGAATAGCCTACATTTTGTGTGTGTGATATAACTACTGCAATCTTGTAACTATTTTTATTGCTGAGTTGATTCCATTGGGAATTGGAGTCGACTCTGAAAAACCTGGAACCGAACGCACCTAGTACAACTCATGCACATGCGCTTTGAATTTTTTTGAACTAACTGGCCTGGGCCGCTGTTTCACAGTAGGGAAAGGAACAGAGGAGACAGAACAACAAACTAATGAAGACGGCAACAACAACAACAGACGCCCGCATTGACAAGAGCTTGTGTGGGGAGTTTAGAGAGAGCCTCAACTTTAGTTTAAGCGATTACAAAGACATTTTATCACTCAGAACTTTAGAGGAGAAATAGCACAGACACTGGGCAAGGATGACTCTTTCTGGTGCGCATGTGTCGAGTGCCTGTGTTCGCACACGCTATCAAATAGAGGATACTTTGAAAAGCTACATGTAAAGAAAAGTACACTTTGGTCCTGAGTCACAATAGTTAAAAAGCTCTAGTTGAATACTAACTACCTGAATGAATGGATGTGGTAATAAGACTGCATGTGCCAAAAAGATACACCAGCATTCAAGTCAAGCAGGGAAATAAAACATACGAGAGATGAATGGGCTTCGAATGCCAATGTTTCACTTGTCGCACTGAAATCAAATTGGCAATTTTTGAGAACCCAGTTTGCTCTTTCTAGCCTTTTTCTGGTTATTTGTGTCCGAGAAGGAAGCAATGACATTGCCAAATGAGTCTCAACAGATTTCTTAGGGTGTCTTGCTGTTTTCCTGCAGTTCCTGATCTTCTGCTCCATTCTCAGCCGCCGCGTTCATCATCGGTTGATACTTCCTCTTGAAGAATCCAAGCTGAACATAAACAATACATAGATTTTTAAAGGAAGACAATAACAAGATATAGACTGAATAAACATTAAAACAGCAAAATAAAGTACCTTCCAAAGCAATGCGACGGCAAGAGCCAATAACAACAGACCGCCGATTACACTCCCTATAATGACGCCCACTGGAACGTCCGCTTTAGCTCCAGACTTGCTCACTTGGACTTCAACCTGCAATGAAGTGTCCGCTCGTAAATTTAGCCTACATACGTAATGACCGCTGATCCCATACAGCAAAAAAAAATTTTTTCTAGCCAAAACATTTTAAATGTACGCGAAATATATGCTGTAAACAGTGAAGCTCAATGAAATATATTTTTGAAATTGAAAATATATGTAATTTTAATGTTCATATACCAAAATATATTTCAAAATGTATTTCAGTGCAAGAAAATACATTTCCACTCTTATCGTATAGCTTGCATTTAGGCTAAATGCAAATGTAGATAGAATAGCCTACTAGAGATCAAAACTAGATTTATAATGATTTAATTATATTTAATTTATTATATTCACCTTATTTTTCCCGTAAGAGCGAGCACGGCCATTTGTAAATTTAATGTGTCTGGCTTCCGGTGTCATCTGCTAACAGCTATTCTTAGCTGTACAAAACAGCTTACTTCCACATTGAAAAATAAGGTGGATTTAATTTTTATTTTGTAATTTTAATTATTTTTATTTGGAATATTGTAATATGTTCCTTGCGGATTTTTATTCAAATATGTTTTGTTCACGTGTTACAGACAAAAATAAAGTTTTTCTTCAAATGTGACATGAATGCAATTTCTTGGATTGAAATACATGGAAAGGAAAAAATATTTTGAAATATTATATATATAGTTTTAAAATATATTTAAAAAAATACATTGGCATAAAATATATTTATGTAAATACATTTGGAAACATTTTTTAAAAATTTGGCCAACAAAAATAAAGTTTTTCTTCAAATATGACGAATGCATTTTCTTGGATTGAAATATATGGAAAGGAAAACATATTTTGAAATATTGTGTGTGTGTGTGTGTGCGTTTTAAAATATATATTTTTAAAATACATTGGCATAAAACATTTATGTAAATACATTTTGAAACATTTTTTAAAAATTTGGCCAACAAAAATAAAGTTTTTCTTCAAATATGACATGAATGCATTTTCTTGGATTGAAATATATGGAAAGGAAAAAATATTTTGAAATATTGTGTGTGTGTGTGTGTCTTAAAATATATATATTTAAAAATACATTGGCATACAATATATTTATGTAAGTACATTTTTAAAAAAGTTGGCCATTTTTTAATATTTTAAAATATATCTAAAAATATATATGTACTATGTGTGTGTATGTATGTATATATATATATATATTTATTTTATTTTATTTATTTATTTTTGTATAGGATATGTCAAATATTTGAGGCAAAAAAAAAAAAAAAACACTTTCAAATGATCCTGCTGTGTTTTGACTGTACCTGCAGGTGTTTCTGTTTGATGAACATCAGCTCCGGTTGAGACGTCTCTATATCAGCTCTCACAGAGAGCACAGTGTACAGAAAATCAGCCTTGAATGAACAAACAAACACTGTTAACCCCAACATTAGCCCAGACTGATACAAGAAAAGCACTGAGATGAGTTTATTTACCATTGTAAAGGTACCTTTCCATATGTTTGTCGTTACATTGACATAATAATCATTCTTCTCCACCAGGTCCTTCAGGACGCATTGAATTGAGCGGCATGTGGCCGTTTTGCAGTTCTGTGGATGGTGAACAGATGATCAGTACGGATGGACATGAAGACATCCTGTTATTTGTAATCAGAGAGGGGATCAATCATCATGCAAATCAACAACTTCATCTAGATCTAATTAAAAACATTATTACACAAATAATTATTACTGGGTTTCATACTTCATTCATTAGGACTTCCTTTGTGTGTCACGATCAATAACAAAAGCAAATGTTTTTCACATTCTTGGATTTCAGGAATTTTTAAGATGAAATTCAACAAGAACTGACCAGTTCATCTGTTCCTCTGAAACTCTCCTCTGTGAATCGGACTGGATAAGGTTTTTCAATGATCTTAAACGGGTCGATCAGATGACTGCCTGCACAATGGATTTTTTCAGCCTGTTTGCGGGAAATATCATGTCAAATAATTTCCACATGCACAGACATGCGTTCGCTCATGATTAAGATGGATTGTGTGTAAAAATGTGAGGTTTGTTGATTATGGATCCTCACAGGTGAGGTTTTAATGCTGGTTATGTAGAGGAGAGGATTCCCTGCTCTAGTGCTGTTGGGCAGCGAGACAGTGAGGTAAACCAGGCTGACTGGGACCGTTCCTGGAGAAACCTGGAGAAATAAATACACTCACATCAGCACTACCCTCAACTTCATTTTCAAAGCAAACCAACAGATGGTGGTAGTGAACAGCCTGAAGGATTCATCCGTTTCACTACCGCATGAACTCACCTTTAAATTAAAGTTAAAATCTGGGCCGATGTCCTTGTAATTCCTCACTGTGGTTGTGAAACTGCTATCTTTTTCAAGTAAATAAGCATCTATGTTTGATTCTCTGAAGAAATTAAAATATAATAAAGACATTAAGAGAGGACTTTTAGTCAAACATTACGATGGGTTAAGTAGGATATCAAGTAGAGACAGTGTTGGGGAAAGTTACTAAAGTTATGCATTACAATATTGCATTACTCCATAAAAAAGCTTAAAACTATAAGTAAGTATGGTTTTATTTAGCTTATAACAAAAAAACACAACTAACTGTGTTACTTAGTTACTTTTTTATGGCAAGTAATGTATTACATTAATTTTGCGTTACTTTCTGTCACCTGAGCTGGGCTTGCCCCCCCCCCCCATTTTTGGCAACTGTAAAGGCCCTTTAACAAAAATTGAAATGAATAAGCCTCAGGCTGAAGGAAGTGGGAACAGGAGAAGTGTCAGTGAATAAATGGAAAAGCAAAGTAACTTGCGTTACTTATTTGAAAAAGTAACTGATATTTTCTTGTAAATTTAAAAGTAATGTGTTACTTTACTAGTTACATGAAAAAGTAATCTGATTACGTAACTCGCGTTACTTGTTATACGTTACCCCCAACACTGAGCAGAAACACACACACACACACTTTTAAAAAGTGGTTTTAAAAGTGATTAATAAGAAACTATTTCTGATATAATTCTCATATTAATTACAAAGTTATTAAGGATATTTACAAGTTTGCACAAGCAATGTTCCCATGATTCCCACACGTTCTAAACAATTAATTTGACCCAAATAATTTTGAGGTCGGTAATTTATATTAAAGTTTTTGAATTCCTGTGATGCGCAGCTGAATTTTCAGCATCATTACTCCAGTCCTCAGTGTCACATGATCCTTCAGAAATCATTCTAATATGATTTGCTGCTCAATAAACTTTTTTTTTCTTATTTTCATTATTTCTTGTCATTATCAAGATTTTGCGGCTTAATATTTTTGTTGAAACTGTGATAATTTGTATTTTTTTTCAGGATTCTTTGATGAATAGAAAGTTCAAAAACAGCATTTATTTCATTTGTCTATTGATTCAAACATTATAAATGTCTTTAACTATCACTTTTGATCAATTTAATGCATCCTTGTTGAACAACAACAACAACAAAAGCTATGTAGATGGCAGAATGCAGCAACCGACCAATCAGAATGAAGTATTGTTTCACGTCTGACCTGCTGAGGATGATCTCAGAGTTGTATTGGACAGGAATGGAGACAGACATCTTATTATCAGCGGGAGTTTCCTCGGTGCTGTCACTGCAGTGCAAATGAACCAATGAAACAATGATTAACAGAATAATCTCCTCACACATGACTAAACCTGTGGATCACAGACAGTCAGATGTTTGCAATTCTCTAAATTGCTTTTGTAAAAAAGCATCTGCACAGCGATGAAACGAAACCATAAAAGTTGTTGAAAAATGAATTGGGTAAAACAGTTTACCTTAAAGCTTCAAAGACAACATTGGCATCTTTTTGAAGCTGATTCAAGTTAAAGTCAAAGTTGACCACAAATGTAACCTGTGAAAAACATACAAAACCATTACAAACATATCAGTCAGATACAGACATTAGTGCTCATCAGTGCCTGTCTCACCGATTGGTCCGTCCTCAGCGCTGGATAACTCACTTGGCAGATGAGTGTGTCTGATTCTTTCATCAGAGTGCACTTCACCTCTGCTCCTTCAGTCTGCAAAATCAGATTGAATAAGCAGAAAATAGCTGGTTTTGAACACAAGAATGTGTGCGTGCCATGTAAGTAAAATATGCATATTATATTGCACTTCAATTACAATTAGAATCTTCTACACTCTTAAAAATAAAGGTGCTTCAGGTTCTCTACAGTGACGCCATAGAAGAACCATTTCTGGTTCCACAAAGAACGATTCAAAGGTTTTTTAAAGAACCATCTCTTTCTAACCTTTTTATAATCTGAAGAACCTTCTTTCGCCACAAAGAACCTTTTGTGAAACAGAAAGGTTCTTCAGATGTTAAAGGTTCTTTATGGAACCATTTAGACAAAAAGGTTCTTCTATGGCATCGTGAAGCACCTTTATTTTTAAGAGTGTATATATGGAAGTGTGAGTGAGATTATTTAAGGATAGAGGAGTTGTCGAGTCATAGCCCACTGCCCAGATCCTGCCCAGTTTTGTACAGCTGATTTTAAGAAGAATATAAGTGATTAATTGTTTGCATTAGTTGTGAAGTACCTGTGGTGTAACAGAAGCGTAGAATAGGTTACTGGAGTAGCTGGCCGACACTCGTGCATTGTACGCATTTTCCTTCCTGTTCATCACGGTCACAGTGAAGGAGAGTCTTCTCTTGTTCTGGCTGACCACCAGTTGAGTTTTGCTAGAAATAATTAAAAAAAATACTTACATACCAGTTACATATACTTGCATTTTTACATAAGAGATTTAAATGGATGTGTTGCCAAAAGTTTTGCAAAAGAAATAGACACTCGCCAACACACTGAATTTTACATTTCCTAATAAGAGATGACTGATTAGTATTTTTGTCCTGTTTAAGTCATATGCTTGAGGGAATCTTACCCGAGTGTCTCTTCACTCTGCACAGTCAGTACCAAGTCACTGAAGCAAACGTCATCTTGACCACAGTCCTTTGAGAACGGGATCTGGACCAAACCAAACCACAATGAGGATTTAGGAACAGTTTCCTGGACATTATTCTGTATTCTCCTATTCTTAATGGACTAAGTCAGGTTTTTTTAAACTGGTGTCCAAGGCAGACCATGGAAACTTTGAGAGATTAAAAAAAGTATTTTAATAGTAAGAAGTTTTATAGATACATACATTGGATATAGAAAAGAATCACCCCCCTTTAAAATAATCACATTTTGTTGCTTTGCAGCCTGAAATGAAGACGGACAGAGTTTTTGTTTTATTCAACTGTACTCAGTGCAACTTATAACATCCAAGTGAAAGATGTAACACCAACATGTTCAAAATGTTCAACATGTTCATCTCTCTTTCCTTGTGATGTACACTACCGGTCAAAAGTTTGGGATCAGAACGATTATTAATGTTTTTTACAGGCGTTTCTTATGCTCATCAAGGCTGCATTTATTTGATCAAAAATACAGGAACATTGTGTAATATTATTATGA
Source organism: Sinocyclocheilus rhinocerous (assembly GCF_001515625.1). NCBI lineage: Eukaryota > Metazoa > Chordata > Actinopteri > Cypriniformes > Cyprinidae > Sinocyclocheilus > Sinocyclocheilus rhinocerous. Next base: position 1,445,940 of record NW_015651641.1, read on the forward strand.
TGTAAAATAACGTTTTTCTATTTTAATATACATTAAAATGTAATTTATTCCTGTGATGCGCAGCTGAATTTTCAGCATCATTGAAGGATCATGTGACACTTTGTGAAATGTGTCACATGATCATGATCATGTGAAATTCAGCTTTGCATCACAGAAATAAATTATATTTGAAAGGATATTAAAATAGAAACCATTATTTTATATTGTAATAACATTTTGCAAGATTACTGTTTTTTTCTGTATTTTTGATCAAATAAATGCAGCCTTGATGAGCATAAGAGACTTCTTTAAAAAACATTACAAGTCTTACTGATCCCAAACTTTTGAGCGGTAGTGTATGTACTGAAATAATTTATTTGTGTTGTATCTTTTTTAAATTTGTATATTTCTAGAGAGTTTTTCTTGTCTAAAATGTTTTTTTTGTTTGTTTTTTTTTCCGAAAAAAATTGCTTTGGAATAATATTTTTATTAAAAATGCTATGCAAATAGCATTTTTAACTCGAAATTAAATTTAGTTTATATTCAAATTCATTAAATAAACAATAAATGGGATATCATAAACATAAATTAAAATAACAATAAATATATATATAATCTTTTTTTAATGTTTAATAACCAAATATAAACAAATTCTAAAATTATATATATATATATATATTTTTTTTTTAAAATTTTTTTTGGCCATCATTGTTTGAAAGTTCCTGACATAGTTGATGTAATTGCTTAGATTAATTGCATTTTTTCTTAACACGTCCTTCACAGTAAACCACAGGCACTTAAAACTCCGAAATTTGCTTCTTGCAACACTCACAAAAAACTCCCATGCAGTAGGACTGAAGATGTCCAGAACGGGGTTGGCGTCTGCATGGCTGACAACTATGTCCACACGCAAAGCAATCGGGTTGACGAGGTCAGGGGTCTCCTGCACATACACGTCATGCTCTTCACATAAGTCCTGCGCAGAGACGCTCATGTCTTTCTGGATGACTCGATCCAAGTTGCTGAAGTGACCTCTAGGGCTGACCCGAGACGACTGTAGGTCGGCATCCAGGGTCAAGTTGTACCTGATATCTGTTTTTATATAAAAGAAAGTTCAAATGTATCACTTCCTCAAACCATATGTGTCCATCTCCTAAAAAAATAAGACCCAGACCAGAATCAGTATCCTTACCCACTGGCCCCAGTGGATTTGCTGGTTTAAATGTTGCGCTGAAACACACTTTAGCCTTGAAGCAGGACACCTGCCTCCCGCTATAGCGACACGGTTTACTCAGGATACTGATCTTGTCAGGGGTGAAGGAAACCTTGGCCGTGACCACTGCAACTCCTCTACTCCTAAAACCATATGAGAGAGTTCAAGAATGCATCAATTAAAACACAACCCTTCAATTGATTTATGGCTTTTGGAGCAAACAGAAGAGTCCCACAGAAAGCTGGTGCTTAGAGGATTGCTGAGGTGAAAAATGGGATTCCAGAGGACAGCTGGAGCGATCATTTCCCTGGCCACAAACACATCTACATATCCCACCATGACTGAGGCCGTCTCTGCAGCTGTTCTGCACTTAACTCAGTTGGTGAAAGTGGGATGTTAATGAAGTATTACAAATTAACATGGTATAATGTTACATGGGACGATCTAATCGAGCTGTTTTACACCCCCTCAAAGTATGAAAATCAATTGGTGAAATGAAGACTGATGTGTTCAAATTCTCACCAGAGTTGGACCACTTTCCCAAAAGCCCCCACCACGACATCTGGGATAGAGTCTCCGTTCATATCTCCGCTGCCGTCCAGAGAGCGGCCAAAGAACTTCAACGCTGGGTCCAGTTTCGTTGCAACAATTTTCTGAATTTGTAAGAATTTTCTGAATTTGGACATTTACAGATATGTTTAATGTGTGTTGAGGACTCCATGACGTTTGGTTCTACCTGTGAGCTCTGCTTTCTGATGGTTTTTCTGTCTCCATTGTAGATGTAAACGGCACCTTGGCCATTGCCTTCCAGCGGAGCACCAACCACCACGTCACTGAAGCCGTCCAGGTTTAGATCGGGGACGACAGTGATGGCCGTCCCAAACCGAGCATTTTTCTGAGAACCCTCCAAGAAACCCTGGTTACTCAAGATACCCTATTAAAAATAAATAAATAAATAAAAACAGAATATGTTAGTACTACTAACATACAGACTTTAAACGGTTTATAAAATACATTTCAATCATGACAACTCTCTGAAGATTTTAGCATGGTGATGAATATGACAATGTTAATGTATTTGGTCTTGGCGGAACAGATCTGCTACGCTGCTGCTGAATTGCTGCTGCTGTTGATTATTGCTGTAGTTGCAGATTATTGCTGCTGCTGCAAGCAAGTACAGGAACTTGCTACTGC
>NW_015651641.1:1448339-1476195 GCF_001515625.1 Sinocyclocheilus rhinocerous
CCCGTAGCAGATCTATACAGGTGGAGCTGGGGAAGGTGGAGGGTTTCAGAGAACTCTGAAAGCGCGCTGCAGGAATCTCAAGTGAATTCTAGCCAGCCATATAAATGCAAGGCAGTAAGCTCATTGGCTGCATATGCAGCATGAACCAATCAGCTTGTGCCAAGTCGTTTAACTCTCTGAATATCATCGCTACGTTAACACCCCGTCAGAATGCGCCATCTAGAGTTTCATGACTGAACTATATATTTGTATCATCTACATTTTTTATATCGCAAGCACAGCTTTACCGTATGCTACATGCACTTTCATAGAGGCCATTTTAGTGAATTGGTTCATTTAGTTTATTTTAAATTAACCAGTTAAAAATAATTGATAATTAAAAAATAATAATTTGAGTATCTGTATGGACACTTATGTGGCATTTTCTTACGTTTTCTTTATGGTGTGATATACAAAATAATATTCTAATATTTATTGCAATCATTCTTTAAAATAATACTAATTATATACACTATCATTCAAAAGCCTGGGGTCAGTAAGATGTTTTTAAAAGAAGTTAATTTCTTTTGAATTGTATGCAGCAAGGACACATTAAATTGATCAAAAGTGAGAGTAAAGACATTTTTAATGTTACAAAAGATTTCTATTTCAAATAAATGCTGTTCTTTTGAACTTTCTATGCATTAAGGAATCCTGAAAAAAGAAATATCTTGGTTTCCACAAAAACATTAAGCAGCAAAACTGTTTTCAACATTGATATTAATAAGCAAATCAGCATACTAGAATGATTTCTGACTGAAGACTGGAGTAATGATGCTGAAAATTCAGCTTTAACTCACAGAAATAAATTACATTTTAAAATACTGTATATTCATTTGAACAGTTATTTTAAAACTTTAAATTGTAATAATATTGCACAGTATTGCTGTATTTTTGATCAAATAACTGCAGCCTTAGTGTGCATAAGAGACTTCTTTCAAAAACATTAAATTATTGGACCAACCCCATACCCCACACTGAATTTGGTGGTATTTAGTGTAAATAAATCTCTTCTACAGCCTTCTCTTCATTAGTAGGTTGTAGTGTAGCTAACTACAGGAGGAAAAGGAGGGCAACAGACAAAAACGAAATGACAGAAAAATAAGAAAAGGACCTTGGTAATGGTGAAGAGGTGGACTCTTCCGGTTTCAGATTTTTCCTCGCTCATGTACATCGGAGCTCCGACCAGCAGCAGATCCGTCACACCGTCAGCGTCCACATCAACAGGACAGAGAACGCTGCCAAAATAAGAGCCGATCTGCAAACCACAGAACACAATGGTCTATGACAGGACTTCACTGTCTAATGAAACTAAAGCTCATTACAGGTCACAGAGAGGCGAGTTTACCTGATCTCCTCTCTGTGAATCTATGATGACGGGCTGATTCTGGCTGTTGATACTGTAAACTATGACCTGTCCTCTATGAACGGCACGAGGAGCACCGGCCACATAAAACTCAGACGAGCCGTCGATCACAGACGTGACAGAGTATCCTGAACACATGACAGGGGAAATAATCAAACTGAGAAACAAATTTATTTATACACAGTTTGTTTCCCATTAAAATGTCGACTTAAGCATCTACTGAAGACTCACACATGGTATCTTGAATACAGTGGGTATAGAAAAGCATCACCCCCCTTTAAAATAAATCACATTTTGTTTCCTTGATCACAGTTGAAAGTCAAATGGCTTTGTGTGTCATTGAGAAGGTGATTAGCTACACCTGATTTACAAGTCATTTTTAGGAGGGGGTGAACTCAGTGATTCTGTTTTTTAATTTTTTTTCTGACATGTTGCTGTTACATCTTTCACTTGGATATGAGCAAATACAGCTGGATAAAACAAAAACTGTGTCCGTCTTCATTTCAGGCTGCAAAGCAACAAAATGTGATTATTTTAAAGGGGGTGATTCTTTTCTATACCCACTGTATAAAGCATATTGATTGTTCTTAGTTCATTAGATGCAACAAAACTAACTATACTGATGGTACAATACTGACCAAGTAATGAACTGTGGTTTCTGTCATCCAAGAATTTCTCAAAAGCAGATTTGGGCAAAACATCTGATTTCTCAGCAGTTTGGTGCACGACAGTCCCGATCCAATTATATGCTCCAGCTGCCCCCAGTAAGATCAGATCCTAAAACCAAGACTCAATGTAAAATACCAGGAGGAAAAATGTCTTAAAAACGCATTAATGGAAACACACAGACATATAGAGGCAGCACCTTATTTCTGGTCTGGTGTGCGCTGAACCCCACTTGGGACATTTCCATTTTGAAATTATCCCCAGTACCTTTTCCAACACCTAAAAAGGCAAAACAAGACATGAGTAAAAAATCTAAGAAAACTGTCATTGACATACAGTGATATATGTTCGTAAAGAAACCTGTTCGCTACACAGGCTTTCATTCATATGCAACATACAGTGAAATCAACATAATCATGGACCTTCAATGCTGAAGATTCGATCTCCAAGAGTCCCGACGATCTCTATAAGCGCCGCTTCCTCAGACACGTTGAAAAAGTATTTCTCGGTTGGATTGCTGGCTATTGACTTAATCTCAGCGATGAGTTTGCTTGTGTCAATGTCATTCCTTATGTAATATCCAAGCACCTAAAACATGCAAAAATTCCATCTCTTCACAATATTCAAATATACTGAATAGTAAGACCCATATATGATTTCATGACTGCACGATCTTCTTTTCACTAACCGCAATACCAAAGCGAGTGATATGTTGGCTCTCACAGGCTGGGATAACTGTGTTCCTCAGATTTGCATCATGTGACTCTCCATCAGTTACCACCACCATCACTTTAGTGGCCCCAGGACGACCTCCATTTTTGACTAGGAATGCATTCTTTCTATGAGAGCCAATCATCCGACAGACATGCACACAAAACCACAGAATGAAAAGAAAGCGTTTAGTGTAAAAACTGTGTTAAACTAAAGTGTAAGAACGACTTCAAAAATACAATTATACACTCTAAAAAATGCTGGGTTATATTTAACCCAGCATTTTTTAGAGTGTAGTGTTTTTGCATATATATCAACTTTTTTTTGTATGAAGAATTTAAAATAAATAAATAAACGCAATAAAACTGGTAAACTTTTTATCATGCCTTCATTATTTATTTTTGCTACTTTTCAAATGGCTTTTATGTATACTTTTATTTTTTGCTTGAGATACTGAATATGAGATAAAAGCGATACTGTATGTGAAGCAAAAAAGAAAAACCGAGGAAAATATCACTTGCAAGCATAATATTTTTTATTGTGTGTCACCTAATCACACTCTAATTATTCCAATTCCAAGTTGTAAAATATGAATAACTACCTAAAATAATAATCACAAAAATGACAGAATTCTCCTGTAATGTACTGTATGTATATCCAATGTTTGACATACAATTTAAATGTGAAAAGTGTGTTTAAGGATAGTTTATTTATCTCCTTAAAGTGCCCATATTTGAAGAAATATATATTCATATGCTGTTAAAGGAGGCATCTTTCTGTACTGTATTTCTGTAATTCCCTCAAGTGAAGTTGTTGTGAAGGAAGTTTTAAATTAATCATAACTAACTTTCCTTTTCCTTGCAGGCCTACAATTTGTATGCTTTTGAGAACAAAATGTACCAATACTTTAGTTGATGTGTTGCAATAACGAATGCATATGGACAAGACGACAAGATGACGGTCCATTAACAACCCATTAAATATAACCATAACAACCCATGAGTTACACTTGCGTAACAACCTGAAGTAATCAAAAAACCAAATGAGCTTTGCCAGTAACAGAGGCGAGGTGTGTTGATCTGCACATAAGAAGAACCAATTATATTAGAGAAAAATGATGTAATGAATCATGTCATCTTTGCCATGCACCTATGCTATATAAACAGTTGTATTGGTTTTGTTGTGAGGATTCTCTGTGATTGGTATGAGGTTCTCCCGGCCGTGATTAAAGCATATTCAAAGGCATTGTCTGGAGTCTGTCTGGTTACTGCTGCGCAGCAGGTGTAGTGGAACACTTACATCTTAGTCCCAAGTGATAGTGTTCAAAAGGGACGAGACGTCATCTGACTCTATATGCGACACCAGAGATGCGCCAAGAGTATAAATTTATGAGTGTCACCAGAGATGCTTTGGGGATACGTCGAGACCCCAACAGGTATCATAAGTCAGGTGCGTGAGGGAATTTCTACCACATTGTTCAGAAAAAATCATGCATACCTGGCAAAATCAATGGCTTTGAAAGTATTAGTCTCTAATCCTTGTTTCTGCTGAATATTTAATGCTGCTTTAATCATGGACTCTTTTGTCCGATGGGAATTCAGGTAGAACTCGAACGAGGTGTCAACAGCATACTGCATCACGGTCACCTGTTATAAATGAAATCAGAAATATATAAACTAAAAATTATAAAAACTATCAAATAAAAACTGCTAAAATGGCACACAAGCTGTCTGACTTGCCTGAGTGCTTTGAGGTCCAATATCTAAATTTTCCAGCAGTTTCTTGAGGAAAGCGACGATTGGTTCCCATGGGTATATACTGTTGGATCCATCCAAAACTATGGCGATGTCCGTTAGACTGCCACAAGCTGTGTGGGAGTGGAACAGAATGACACAAATGCTAACATTTTGCTGGAGATTCACAATAGAGGTTAACGTGAACAGTAAACGTTCATAGAGCGAACACAGAAGTGCGTTCATACTTTGAACGGCAGGAGAGAAGGCCGACTGAAGCGTAAACTGTGGGCTCACGTCAGCACAGACTCCTGGGTAAAAGTACTGAGTTCCGCAGAGCTGAGCCCACAGAGGACCACACGTCTGAAACACAAACATAACGCAACATAATCTGAAAACTGAGCACATGACATCCTACATAAACCATCCAAAACGCATGCAGAAGAACTTTACTTTTCAAAAATAGTAGAACGTATTAATCATTTACAGACATACAGGGAACTTCCTTGGTGCAGGTGCCAAAACAGCAGAGAAAAAATTGTATAATGTTAGAATTACCAATGATTACGAATTAGAAAGGCGACTTAACAGAAAACAACAGCCTCACCATAAACCCGCCGTTTTTGGTTGTTGGAATCAGAGTGAGACCTAGACTCATGTTGATGTTGTTGCTGTTGGAGATGGTTGGCACATTGACAGAATCTGAGAGCACATTAGACACAGTGACATCTACAGTTTTACTACTTAATAGCTCTTGAAGAGTTCTCATTACAATCCAAGAATTTGCTTCTGAACTGCACAGTATGATACTGCCTTATGATGATGAAACTGGGAATGATGGGAAACGTCTGCTTACTCTGAAGGTTAAGTGACTGACAGCTGGCTCCAGGGTTGTTAATCTCACACTTATAGATTTCTCCCTTCCGATTCTGAGGGTATCCTTTCCATGGTGAACCCACGAGGAGCCTGAGGAGCAGTGAGAGGTGTTACTTCAATGCTATTATCCTGAAGTACAGGTGAGGCTGCTGAGCACAGAGCAGTTATTAAGGATATTCTACATGACAGGATTGCAAAAACAGGGTTTAATGACCAGTGTCTGTAGGGTGTGTATTTGAAAGCATATCTGAGATTCTGTGTGTGTAGGTACACTGGGCATGCATTATATAATCTAAACACACCCAATAAATTACACAGAATATCACTGCTAGGTTGCCATCATGTGATAAGGTGCTCTGCCCAGACTAATTCATTTCTCAATCATTTCACATCCTGTGACAGAAAAAAAAACATCAATCTTCTGTTAAACACAGGCACATTGCACAAATAGGGTTCAAATGTGAGTGGTGTATGTATGCTATTGTAAAGACATATTTTAAAAAATAACAAAAATGACAAAAAAACAAAACAAAACATCAAAACTTTAATATGAAAAAGCAAAAATATAACATTCTAAATTATACATAATACATAACATTATATTTATAAAACTATACTGCAACATTATACTATAAAATAACTTATTTTAGTTAATATTAATAGTTTTTGGTAAATATTTACCATAAATTAAAGACAAATATTTGTTCAATAATTTTTTTGTTAACAGTGAATGGTTTAGTTGGACAAATGGCATCATATTGAGCGTTGCATTTTTCCTCATTCAAAACTATATGAACTATATGAATGACACGTCTTGGGTATTCTATACATAGATATCTATGATTCTATAGTCTTTGGGGAAAATGCAACGCTCATTATGGCCGCTCTATCGAAGGAATAAAAGAGCCAATCGCTAATCAGTAAAGTAATCGCGTCACTGCAGCTGCCGTTAGAAGTCCCGGTTGTCAGCGTTCTGAGACGTGCGCTTAGGACTGCGCATGCGCACTGGCTGCTCTAGCCTGAAAGATAAGCTTTTTTAACGCTATTTGAGCAAAAGAAACAACATTTATGAGACAGTTGTTGTCAGATTTCATTGGTGATTTTAAATATGAAATTTAATCGTAAGCTTGGTGAACAGTTTTGGAGAATTTGATGTTTCCCCGTTCAGAGAGATAGGAGCTGCACTTACATGCCCGAGAGGAGTTTCAAAGATGGCCGCCGAGTGAATTGTTTTTTTCTTTCTTTTTTTTTTTTTTATTGAACAGTATCAATTTACACACTCAAATGGGGAACATTAAAATGCATATGACAAAATATACACTTTACCAATCACATCTCCATCATACATGAATGTCCATGTGTGTGTGTATATATATATATATATACATATATATATATAGCCGCCGAGTGAAATGACTTGCCTTAAAGGGACTTTGGTTTACTTGCCCAGTTAAATAATTAGTTTTGTGTTATTAATAGTTCTAAAAGTTTTCCAACCATTAGTCAACAGTGTATGCAGTTAACAGGGATCTCCTCTCAATTCAAGACGCTGTCTGTGTTGCTTAGTGTGTGCCGTTTTTATTATTATTATTATTATTTATACCATGTGCATAATTCAAACCAGTTTATTGTTTGAACCGGTATATTGCCCAGCACTATTTTGAAGACTGTGTAACCAAACAGTTGACGGTTCCCATTGATTGCCAGAGTATGGTTTGGTTAGCCTACCAACATTCATCAAAATATCTTCTTCATATTCTTCATACTCATACAGGTTTGGAACAACATGATGGTGAGTAAATGATGACAGATTTTTCATTTTTGGGTGAACTATCCCTTTAACTACTACTTATCATGTTAGGTTAGTTTTAATTAATCGTTTTTCTTTCATACTGTTCTCACAACAACAAAAAACATAGTATTTGTGCTTCTAATGAGTAAAAAAGTAATGGGATTCTGTGTAGGGAAAGTTCAGGGGATTTTAGAAAACGTGACGTAAGTACATGTGAGTAAATAAATGAAAAGGACTGTGGGTAATAATGACTCGTTGTCTAATAGACAATTAGAGAATGTCTATAGAAATGGTTGTTAGGGGTCTCTAATGTGTGTTTTGTGGGAGGTCAGACAGAACTAATGCTGGACTCAGAGTGAGAATGATGACACCAGCACCATTCACTAAAGCAGGAGCATTTAACAAACATGATGTCACCAACACCCTCCAAAGCAGCCCACGCCAGAGCAGGAAATGCCTCATCTGACCTGGTGCACAACAGCGAGATTCTTAAGAAATACTGTTTAGACAGTGAGGGTGACCATAAGCGAACAATAACATACTTTATGGGCACAACAAATGATATGAAGTGACCCAGCGTTCCTTCTGTGTAGTAATTATGGAGTTAGCAGATGTTAGGAAAGTTGTGCAAAGTGTAGATTAAACTTTTCTTTGTGCTTTAGAGGAAACGTTGTATATTGTACCTACAATGTGTGACTTATTGCTGGCATTGAGAACATGTGTTAGCATAGCTGTTATGTGGGAATGAGGGGAAGACCTTCATTTTCCTGCAGATAGATGCTAGAGGAACTTGGCCACTTTGTGATCTCCCGGATACGGACCAATTTAATGGCCAAAGGAAGTGTGTGTGTGCTGTATAGTGTATTGAAAGGAGTGATACTGTGGGGGAAAACAGCATATCAGAGTGTGTGCGCTACTATACATGCATTAGTGATGGGAAGTTCGGATCATTTTACCGACTCGGACCTTTGAGTCTCGTTCAGCAAAATGAACGAATCTTTTTTCGAGATGCATACATACTGTACATACGTGGGGCAGCATGTCACAGGCCTGCTGCTCAGGTCATGTGACCCATTCAAAATCAAATAAACACTTGGGGGAAAGGCATTTATCCTAGTTTTTCTAGTTATATTTATAACTACTGTTCATCCTGCAGAATATTTGTTTGGGAAAAATGTGTTTGGGAGTAGGGGTAGCCATGAACTAGCTCACCTTATAGCTAACAACCAAAACATTAGCACTAACAACTTGCATTAAAAAATATTTACAGACACACAAAAACATAATTTAACTGATTGATGAGTTTAACTACAAAGCAGGCATTGCCATCACAAAAATAGTAAAAAAAAAAATACTGTAAATTACAGTATATATATCAAAATTAGATTTTCCCCTCTGAAATCTGCTGTGTCTGCCCCAAGGATCTTCTTCATCACATGTGGAATAAGGACTAAACTATATATAAGTGAACTTGTCCCTGATTGGAGAAATTGGAAGTGTTACAACTGACCCGTGTTACAACCATCCCCTGGCTCCCCCTATTTTTTGACTGCCATAATCTAATTTTATGCAAACTGTATGAATTAGAACTATAATAGTGTTGCTGTATGAGTTTCTTATTATTCCCAAATAAAACTCAGACTAAATCCAACAAAAGGACAAACAGCATTGCCACAATTCTGAAATAAATAAATAAATGCACATTTGTTATCAATTATTATTAGTGCTCAAATATAAATAAAGGTTCTTATTATTATTAATGTTGAAAATGTATTTTTATTAATAAAATAATTTATTTATTTAATTAATAATAATATTTTTCAGGATTCTTTGATGAATAGAAGGTTCAAAAGAATGGCATTTAAAAAAAATTTGAAATCTTTTGTAACATTATAAATGTCTTTACTGTCACTAATGCTATGTCATGCATTCTAAATTATTTACACTGTTAAAGAGTTCTCTTGCTAAACATTGCCAAAGTCTCAAAAAAAACAAAAAAACAGTTGGACGTATGATGGCGTATTTCTGTGCCAAATACACTCTGTGCCAAAAGTTTTTTTTTTTGAGTATATGGCCCTGTATGATGTCATAAAGCTCGGAATTCCTTGTATGGGCACTTCTCCAGCGCGCTCACACATCAACCAGAGCGAGAGCAAGAGCAGCCCTAAACAGGATTTAAGTTAAAAATAAATATAATTTTTTACAATTTATAAATTTATAAAAAAAATCTATAATTCTATTAATTTAATTTTATTATAAAATATAATAAAACATTTTTTGTTCTTGTTTTATTTATGTTGATGTCACAGCTTGCAGACGATCGCTGTGCAAAAGCCACGCATGCTTATGACTCTTTAGCTCCGCCCACGGCACGTCTCTAGGAGCTAGACTGTTTTCGGAGAGAAGCGTAAAGCTGTATCTGTCTTTTACAAATCTGATAAAACTAAAGACTCTTCGGAGATATGAAGGATGCAATACTACTCTATAGGTATTCAAAATTAACATGAGATTGGCAGAAACTGTGTGTTATGTCCTCTTTAATGTGACCTTTCTGAATTAAAATATATATATTTTTAAAATTATTTTTACCCAAAACTTTTAAATGGTTTTGTACCACAGTTTTCATATGAATATGAAGCAGCACAACTGTTTTCAACACTGACAATAACAAGAAATGTTTAGTGAGCAGCAAATCATCATATTAGAATGATTTCTGAAGGATCATGTGACACTGAAGACTGGAGTAATGATGCTGAAAATTCAGCTTTGATCACAGGAACCAATGACATTTTAATATATTTTCAAATAGAAAAGAGTTATTTTAAATTGTAATAATATTTCACAATATTAATATTTATCTGTATTTTTGATTAAATAAATGCAGCCTTGCTGAATATAAGAGACTTCTTTCAAAAACAAAAATAGTTTATTTAAATAAATAGAATAAACACACATTCAGTTATATTTTATATATCTTACCATTTTCCTTGACTGTTGCTGAACTGTTTAACAGAGTAACCAAACTGCTCTGCTGATACTGAGAAGATCTTAGCTCCAGAAGTCCCCACATTAAAACCCAGAGCGTTATCCTGCTTTATGCTGAAACCTGTAGAGACATGCAATCATCAGTCTTTTGTCCTAGAAAATATAACAACATACACATATTATACCAACAACACTAACAGCAAAACAAGAATAAGGAAGCGGAACAATATCTGGTCTGTATATTTATATAATATTTATATCCTTAGTGATATTTATATCCTTGTTCTCCTCTCTCCACATAACATGCTCCTATCCTCTGTTGTTTAAATGGTATGTGATATGTAGACAAGCCACAGCATGAATGTGATCCCGTGAGAGATGTTTCTGACCGCATCACAGCACAGAGACAGCGCTCATTAAGATAATAAATGATATTCGCTTTCATTCTGATTCTGGCAAAATATTAGTGCTGGTACTACTAGATCTCAGTGCTGCGTTTGACACTGTCGATCATAACATACTTCTAGAAAGACTGGAAAACTGGGTTGGGCTTTCTGGGATTGTACTCAAATGGTTCAGGTCATACTTAGAAGGGAGAGGTTATTATGTGAGTATAGGAGAGCATAAGTCTAAGTGGACGTCCATGACATGCGGAGTCCCACAAGGCTCAATCCTTGCACCGCTCTTGTTTAGCCTGTATATGCTCCCACTAAGTCAAATAATGAGAAAGAACCAAATCGCCTATCACAGCTATGCAGACGTTACCCAGATTTACCTAGCCTTATCTCCAAATGACTACAGCCCCATTGACTCCCTCTGCCAATGCATTGATGAAATTAACAGTTGGATGTGCGAGAACTTTCTTTTGAAATCTTTTGTAACATTATAAATGTCTTTACTGTCACTAATGCTATGTCATGCATTCTAAATTATTTACACTGTTAAAGAGTTCTCTTGCTAAACATTGCCAAAGTCTCAAAAAAAACAAAAAAACAGTTGGACGTATGATGGCGTATTTCTGTGCCAAATACACTCTGTGCCAAAAGTTTTTTTTTTTGAGTATATGGCCCTGTATGATGTCATAAAGCTCGGAATTCCTTGTATGGGCACTTCTCCAGCGCGCTCACACATCAACCAGAGCGAGAGCAAGAGCAGCCCTAAACAGGATTTAAGTTAAAAATAAATATAATTTTTTACAATTTATAAATTTATAAAAAAAATCTATAATTCTATTAATTTAATTTTATTATAAAATATAATAAAACATTTTTTGTTCTTGTTTTATTTATGTTGATGTCACAGCTTGCAGACGATCGCTGTGCAAAAGCCACGCATGCTTATGACTCTTTAGCTCCGCCCACGGCACGTCTCTAGGAGCTAGACTGTTTTCGGAGAGAAGCGTAAAGCTGTATCTGTCTTTTACAAATCTGATAAAACTAAAGACTCTTCGGAGATATGAAGGATGCAATACTACTCTATAGGTATTCAAAATTAACATGAGATTGGCAGAAACTGTGTGTTATGTCCTCTTTAATGTGACCTTTCTGAATTAAAATATATATATTTTTAAAATTATTTTTACCCAAAACTTTTAAATGGTTTTGTACCACAGTTTTCATATGAATATGAAGCAGCACAACTGTTTTCAACACTGACAATAACAAGAAATGTTTAGTGAGCAGCAAATCATCATATTAGAATGATTTCTGAAGGATCATGTGACACTGAAGACTGGAGTAATGATGCTGAAAATTCAGCTTTGATCACAGGAACCAATGACATTTTAATATATTTTCAAATAGAAAAGAGTTATTTTAAATTGTAATAATATTTCACAATATTAATATTTATCTGTATTTTTGATTAAATAAATGCAGCCTTGCTGAATATAAGAGACTTCTTTCAAAAACAAAAATAGTTTATTTAAATAAATAGAATAAACACACATTCAGTTATATTTTATATATCTTACCATTTTCCTTGACTGTTGCTGAACTGTTTAACAGAGTAACCAAACTGCTCTGCTGATACTGAGAAGATCTTAGCTCCAGAAGTCCCCACATTAAAACCCAGAGCGTTATCCTGCTTTATGCTGAAACCTGTAGAGACATGCAATCATCAGTCTTTTGTCCTAGAAAATATAACAACATACACATATTATACCAACAACACTAACAGCAAAACAAGAATAAGGAAGCGGAACAATATCTGGTCTGTATATTTATATAATATTTATATCCTTAGTGATATTTATATCCTTGTTCTCCTCTCTCCACATAACATGCTCCTATCCTCTGTTGTTTAAATGGTATGTGATATGTAGACAAGCCACAGCATGAATGTGATCCCGTGAGAGATGTTTCTGACCGCATCACAGCACAGAGACAGCGCTCATTAAGATAATAAATGATATTCGCTTTCATTCTGATTCTGGCAAAATATTAGTGCTGGTACTACTAGATCTCAGTGCTGCGTTTGACACTGTCGATCATAACATACTTCTAGAAAGACTGGAAAACTGGGTTGGGCTTTCTGGGATTGTACTCAAATGGTTCAGGTCATACTTAGAAGGGAGAAGTTATTATGTGAGTATAGGAGAGCATAAGTTTAAGTGGACGTCCATGACATGCGGAGTCCCACAAGGCTCAATTCTTGCACCGCTCTTGTTTAGCCTGTATATGCTCCCACTAAGTCAAATAATAAGAAAGAACCAAATTGTGTATCACAGCTATGCTGATGATACCCAGATTTACCTAGCCTTTTCGCCAAATGACTACAGCCCCATTGACTCCCTCTGCCAATGCATTGATGAAATTAACAGTTGGATGTGCAAGAACTTTCTTCAGTTAAACAAGGAAAAAACTGAAGTCATATACATTAATACATCAAATTGAAAAAGGTTAGAGAAAAACGTACTGCGCCGTGGTACAACAGTAGGCCTAATACCAATTCTCTCAAGAAAAAAACTCGTAGTCTTGAGCGCAAATGGAGAAAAACTAACTTGGAAGTTTTTAGAATTGCATGGAAAAACAGTATGTCCAGCTATAGACAGGAACCCTGAAACAACATACAGAACTTCCACATTTTGCTATAAGTTTGATTGCATGATATAATAATTGCTGTTAATAGTGTTCATCGTCTGTTTGATTATGTCTTTAATTGATTTTTCCGTACATTTCTGCCATATGTACATTGACTGACAGTCACCACTGATAAGCTACCACTAAATATTGTAGAAACTTAATTTGCTGTAAAGTTGCTTTGCAATGATTTGTATCGTGAAAAGCACTGTACAAATAAACTTGAATTGAATCTTGGTCCTCTCTTCTTCCAGTTTCTTCCATAATTCAGTAACTGTAGTGGGTTTCTTAGCCGTAACTTTGTCACCAAGGTCTTTCCAGAGATTTTCAATCAGGTTTAGATCAGGACTCTGGGACGGCCATTTCATTACTTCAATGTTCTTAGCTTCAAGGAACTGCTTTACCTGTTCTGCAGTGTGACGGGAACATTGTCTTGCATGAAAATTGGCTGATTGGGAGATGCTTGTAGGGAAGGAACTGCATGTTGCTGAAGGAGGTTCTAATAAACATTTGTATTCACTCTGACATGTAGCTGTATAAGAGACACAACTCCTGCTGCTGAAAACATCTCCCAAACCATGACACTTCCTCCTCCACTTTTTAACCGCATCATTATGACGCGTCCGACTTCTCTTAAACATGCCGAGACAGATCCATACGCTGTTCACACAGAACTGGTAAGCAATTCCAGCTGCAGTGTTAAACCGATTCCCCATTGAGAGTCTCTGCATTATCCTGTCTTCTCGTGCATTTGTCTTACGTGGACGACCATCCTTTTTGGGGGACTTGAATGAATTAGTGTCATTGTAAACCTGCAATATTAAAAAAAATCACAGATTTGGAATGACCAAGTTCTCTTGCAATGGCTGAAAGTTTCATCCCTTTGGCCTTTATCTGGACAACCTCCTGTCACAGGGTTTCAGTCACCATTGAGCGGCCCGCCATCTTGCAATCTCAATGAAAATGGGAGGAATGTTGCCAGTTAAATAGGGTTTGTCATATAATCAAGGAAATTAGCACCAAGTGCCAGATTAACACCAATAACTTGGAGGTATCTGTAAGTGTTCTCTAATTTTGATCAGAGTTCTTTTTCAAAAATCTCATTTAAGTTTTTTATACTGTGCTTCAGAATACATTTATGAAATATGCTTAAAAAACTGCCCTTCTACTCCTGTTAGGACAACTTCAAATAGGACTAAGCAGTGACCTTGAAATTTAGGAAATTGTAAGTTGTTCTCTAATTTTGATCTCCACTTTATATATATATATAAAGGAAGTGTTCAGTTGACTTCGAGTTGATTTAGAGACTCATAAAATGTAGAAACATGCCTGAGAAGAGCTTCACTCTGATGAGTCAAAGCTCCCCGTGCATCTTTAAACATCTCCTATCTTGGCCATCTAGTCTCTCTGTTTATCTTCATATTATCATTTTAATCTAAAACTCGGCAGAATGAGATAATCTGCTAAAAACATGTGAGCAACACAATCCAAAAAAACCATGAATGAAGTAACATATAGAATGTCCTCTATATAAGGTCTCCATTCGTTAATAAAAGAGACAGACACACAGTCAGCACACAAAGACAGCCTTTAAACAGTGTAGACAGCACTGACCGACACATGAAACAAGACAGAGGATGAATTAAGTCATGAACATGAAGTGAACAGAAACGCAAGAATGAGAGGTCAGACTGGGGTTAAAGAGAAAGAGAATGTGCTTCCAGTCCAGTGCCTGCATTATGATCAGTAAGCCAGTTTAGACACTGATCTTTGACACCATTCAGAACAGACAACAACTACAACACTTTTGCCAAGCATCCTACACCATTTAACCATGATGTTTTGACCATTGTGTGGGTAAAGACACATTAACTACTAATAATAATGTGAATAAATAATAATTCTTTAAGTAATATAGTTCACTAACTACAGGCAGCTTGTGGTTGCCACACTCTTCAAACTGAATGTTCCAAAATGGTGTAAGTGTAAGCAACTTTATTCAATCAGAGTTTGGAGTCAGAGTTGTTTGTTCTTCTTGAGATCATTAGTTTACATTGGTGCTTACATCCTTTTTTTACATTAAAAAAACACTGAAATATATATTTTTTTAGATTTTTGTGAACATAATATTTTATTAAAAACACTTGACATTTTGTCCCCAAGTTTTCTCAACCCTTACAGTCATACCTCTCCCTTTTTACAATAAATTATATTTAAAAAAATAATCATACAGAATCATACAAACTTTTCAGTTAAAATGAAAGCCTCCTCTTTTTTCTTCATATTATGTTTTGTTGTATTTGTCAGTACATTGAATAAATTTTAATTTACATTTTAATTTTTTTTATTTTAGACTTGCAAACTTTTTATGACACGACTTTTATGTTGTATTCATTTACACGACAATAGCGTTTTGAGGGCCTGAAAATGTCAACTTTTGAAAACGGGTTTCAAAGTGCAAGGTTTTTAAACTGATACTTTATCAGTGTATCAGTGTCATCTCAGTGTAAAAAACGCAAATTTGTGAAATGGTGATCTTATGCGCATGCGTGTTACGTGTTCAGTGTATAGGTATGTGTATGTGCGCAGCCATGTGGTGTTTCTTTATAAGTGACATCGCCATCTACTGGCCTGGCATGAATAATACAGTGTTTTAAATTGTTTTCGTGGAGCCGTGTGAACGGGGATCATTTTGACGACGTTATCATCTGTACGCGAAAACCCTTATAAAAGTTTTTAGTACATTGACCCTCAGTCAATGTTTTTAGTTATATCAGCTCAATTATATTTCATCAATTCCACCCATTGTTAATACTTTTATTAATTATGAGTAAGTAGTGTACAAACAGCATTCATAAAAATGTTTTGTTGGTCTAACTTAAAGCGATTAAAATTGAATACATTTATCTGAACTTAAACCGTATTTGTGATTTTGATTAAATGGAAAGTACCATTAGTGTTTAATGTGCAGCTATGTTGGATATATACCAGAGATGGTTTGTGGTTACCACTGTGTTGAGGTGTAGAGCTTTTGCTTGCTGTGTGTGTTGCACGTTTGTCTGATGGGGAGGAGGGGCCAGTGTCCAGTGAGCAGAGGCCCTAGATCCAGTTCATCACTCTCAGGAAAAAAGTACCACCCCAGTGACAGCTTTTGTACCTTTTTTTCTGACTCTACCCATTTCATTTCAAATTAATAGTTAGCCCAGCATACGTTTCCGTACTTCATTCAGCATGCAAAAACTTACTAGCACTGACATTAGCACAGCTACTGCTCAATGAATGCAGCATCTATCATATCATACATCACAGTCTACAGACATCAACTGACACGCTGACCACAAGAGCTAATCTTAAACATGATGGAAACCACACAAATGGAAGTGGAAGCTTTTAAATGTCAAATATAACAACTTTAAACACTAACAGCGCTTTCCCTTTACTCAAAACTCATAGTAACACCCAATTTCAACAACACTCTTGATTCAGTTCTGTGCAAAGCATGATGGGAACTAAAATCAACTGCACAGTTTCAGTTCTGATTCATGTACTTCCATTTTACAAATTTGAAAATGAAATTGAATGCAAATGTCAGTCAAACAAAATATTCAAGAATTGTGTTGCTAATGTAAGGGATGGTCTTAAATAGCCAAATCTGTTACCTTGATTTTGTACAGTAAAAAACTGAATAATGCATTACATGTTCTTTCTAATAAGCATTTAGTACTTTCCAGACCTGGAGCACAGGGTTATGTTAGATCATGCCTCCACGCCAGAAATATCAGATTCAGCCCCGGACGCCAGCTCCTGTCAGAAAATATCTGTTTTGTTTGGTAACAGAACAACTAGTCAGCAAAATTATCTAATACCCAAAATCCGTTAACAGCAAGTCTGGTCTGATTCCCAAAACCAGTGTTTGTCTGGTACCCAAAACTCTATTAACAGTCTTCTATCAGCTAAGAAGCTGACTGAGCAAAGCCAGAGAAGAGCAGAAGCAGGAGACGAAGTGATGATGATAAAAAGGAGAAGAGTTTATTGAATAGTCTTAGTAGCGTACTGTATGTTTCAATGCTCAAACTTCGTCTCATGAACACAAATCCAACAAGTAGTGTTATACCAAACTGCTTCACTACAACATCCCATAAACCTTGAATTTCAGCGCATTACTTTATAAAGAAAGAAGAGCCTCTAACACTAGCATTCTCTATTCTTTCTCTATTCTTTCTACTTATTTTCTTTTTATTTATTATAAATAATGACCTTCTAACACTTGCATTATCTATTCTTTTTCTGTTCTATTGACTTGTTTTATTTTTATTTAAAAATGAAAAATCTAACACTAGCATTCCCTATTCCTTTTCTATTCTTTCTACTTGTTTTCTTTTTATTTATTATAAAAACAAAATAAGCAAACAAACAAAACAAAAAAAAACTTGCTATGTATACTGTTAGGCGAAGCTAAAACTAAAATATGGTCACCCTAGCTTGCATTTGAGGATCCTTAGATCCTTCAGTTAGTAACGGCCAAATCAATTAAAACGGTCACCCCTGTTACCTGGGCATAGCTACAGCATAAGCAAAATGTTAAAATCGAACAGAAATGTACTTCAAAATAAAAAATAATAAAAATTACTTTTTTAAAATAGAAATGTCACCCAATAACCCTTTTGTTTGTCAAACTGCAAAACATGCTAACACCAAACTACATTTGATAAAATAGCCTATCAAACTGTGTGAAACTGCATAGTTTAAATGCTCATTACACAGTGAACCGCAAGAATGTTCTTCACTGACCCATTTAAAGGAAACAAAAAGACTAAAACTGCTAATAAACTTTACACACACTAAACCCATTCATCACCAAAGCAGGCTACTTTTTCAAATGCACCGAGCTTGTTTGGACTTATTTACATCGCCTAACAGTTCAACTGTAAGTTCAGCGCTGTTGTCATTCAATTTTACAGTATGACTATATTGTAGGCTAATACAAATAAACCTGCATGTTTGCATAAGTACTTACACAGAACAGCGAGGAGTACCTGCCGAATATTCATTTTAAGTCCACGGTGTCGTCCAGCATCAGCACAAGCTCTCCAGCGTATCTGCATCCAGTCCAGTGTGAATGTGACACATCTGAGCCGCGCTGGAGGAGGAGGAGGAGGAGGGCTGTTTGCTCGCACACCTCAGATCGCCTAGCCATCGCGAGGCAACAGAATATGATGAAAATCAATAAGCTTTTGCCACATTTATTGGCGCACAGGTATGGCTTTACTAAATTAAATTGCTCGATACGACAGATCAACAACAGGTAAAATAGTGCTAAAAGTTATCTTATGGAGATTAAAAATTAAAAGTTGAAAGTGTAAAAAGGTATAATTAATATTATGAACTTACATTACCTCGGCATTAGCTACAAAAAACGAATTAATATTGTTAGGATGTGGTCAAAAATATAAGAAAAGTTGGGTAAACTGCTATAGAGGTGAGCGACATCTCTACTGTACAACGTTTCTTATATTTTTGACCAAATTTAACATTCCTAATGAAAGTTTACTAATAAAACCCTAACTTTATTGTTTTACTGACTTGAGTAAGGCTGTACTGAAGACAGCAGAGATTTTTTGAAGAAGAAAGTTTGTATTTATTTTATTATTTTACCCTTATTCTATCTATCTATCTATCTATCTATCTATCTATCTATCTATCCATCCATCCATCCATCCATCCATCCATCCATTTTTATTTATGCTTAATTATTTAATGTTCAATATTGGCAAATAAATAAAACAGCAAACAAAGGTTGTTTTAAAAGTTGTTGTTTAAGAGTAAAATCTAATGACATTTTGACATTTTAGCTGAGACTTAATTGTCTAAAATCTTTCTAAAATTCATGCTGAACAATAAGTGCTTTGGTAAACATGAACAAATGCCCATTAATCTCTTTAAGATATGTTTAGTATTTCAGAATAGCCACAAAGAAGAGGACAATTCAGAAAACTGGCCAACAAAAACAAGGTTTAAAGAGCATAATTTAATCTGCCCTCAGGGCTTGTACAATCACAACAGTAAGAGTCATTCATCATAAGTATTTCACATAGAGGAGTGTGCGTGTCATCATACTGGGGGTTTGTGCATGAGCGAGGTAAACGTCTCAGAGACACTTCACTAATAGTAATCTGAATCTAAAACAGCAGGACGTTAATGACTTGCAAAGGACAAACTTCAAATAATGTTTTTACAGAATTATTTGTTATGCTTTAACTGAGAACCATGTCGAAACTGAAGCAAGTCAGAACGAGAAGGAAGCAGGAAATGACAGAGGCATAAGCTTTAGAAATTCACCGCATCCCCCTCTGTCTTTAAGAAGACACATCCTGGCTCTCATGCATGTACCAACTCATTCGTTCATTCTTTTGAGTAAGCCCAAGTACGACTGAGCACCAAACGAGCAACAAGTGCAACAAGTCTCATGGAGAGAGTCAACAATCGTGAGATGCTTTAAAATACAGTAATATTATCACAACCCAGACCTCCTGCAGGACCCGAATGGCTGTCAGCTGAATATCAGTTATTAATCGGTACAATTCGAGGTAACATTATTCGCATGTAGTCACAGAGGTGAGCGTGTATGGCCCGTTCATGCTGGATTCTCACACAGACCCTCTTGTTCTGCCGGGTCCTGTTGATTTCCCTGTGGCAACGGCGGTCTCTTGAAGAAGCCAACCTGGTGGGATATCAGTATTGTATTAAGCATTTTTCTTTGTCAGAATTACAGTGTATTAGTAGTTGCAGTTCATGCTAAAACAAAGAGCACATACCTTCCATAGGATCAGCATAGCTACAGCCAAAAGGAGGAGGCCGCCGATGACACTTCCTATGATAATACTAATAGGAATATCTCCAATCGCTCTTTCTTTACTCACTGTAATTTTTATCTGCAGCAGAGTCAGGAAAGATTAGATAAAGCATATCAACACACACACACACACACACAGACAGTACTGTACATATGTGAAAGCTAAAATATTGTCCTTAAATATCGGTTGTATTTCATTTGATATCTTTATTTCTTTAATTTATTTTTTATTTTTTAAAGGAAAACTATTTGACAGTGTGGTGTTATATACGTAAACTTAATTCAAGACATGTAACTATTTGTTATTTTAAGAATGTTTAGATTTTTTTAAATATGGGAAAACATAACAAAAGTGCTTAAAACAAGCTTACTGGTCAAGCCAACTTCCCCATTAGTATGGCTATGTTGGTCAACCACTATGTTGACAAGCACTGAAAATCACTCTAAGCCAAGCTATGGTCTCTTCAGCAGGGTTGAGCATATCTTAAACACCACTGAAAGACAGGGGGATGAACTGACCTGTTGTTGTCTGTGTGTGACGACTATGAGATCAGGCTGAGATGTTTGTATCTCGGCGCTTCCAGCCACTAAAACTGTCTGAAAATCAGCCTAGAAGGAAATAAACATGGAGCGTGGAATAAAGCGTCTGCTCACGACAGATATCAGAAATGGTAGATGGAGATAAAACAGTTCAAGAGACACTCACAAAGACAAATGTGCCATTCCAGAGCCTTGTGGTGATGTTTACAAAGTAGTTGGTCTTCATCTCCAGATCGTTGAGGACACAAGTCATGGTTTCACATTTTGCTGCATTACAATTCTGGAAATGAACAAATGTTTGTTACACTGCAGTTCAAAAGCTTTCGGTAGGATTAAAAATAAAAGAAAGTCTTTTGGAAAGACTCTTCTGCTCACCAAGGCTGCATTTATTTGATCAAAAATACAGTAAAAACAGTAATATTATGAAATATTATTAAAATGTAAAAGAACGGTTGTAATATATTGCAAAACATAATTTATTCCTGTGATCAAAGCTGAATTTTCAGCATCATTACTCCAGTCTTCAGTGTCACATGAAATCATTCTAATATGCTGATTTGCTGCTCAAGAAACATTTCTTACTATTATCAATATTGAAAACAGTTGTGCTGCTTCATATTTGTAGGAAACCCTGTTACTTTTTTCAGGATTCTTTGATGAATAGAAAGTTCAGTATTATTGTATTTCTTTGAAATTGAGACCTTTAGTAACATTATAAAGTTTTAATGTCATTTTTGATCAATGTAATGCATCCCTGCTGAATAAGAGTATTATTTTCTTTAAAACAAAAACATCTAAAATGTGCATATTACAGCATGTATAATTTAATATAAACACACATGCATACTGACCAGTTCTGTTGTCCCTCTAAAGCTCTCTTTAGTGAAGCTGGCAGTGTGTGTTTCCTCTCTGATCTTCAGTGGGTCAATCAGATGGCTGCTGTCACACTGCACATTTGCAACCTACTCAGCAGAAACAGAGATGAAATGTCCTGGTTTTTCATCCCAGTCTGGTATTTACAGCACAATTTTATAAATACATGTGCAGTGAAATACTTTATTCGTATAGAAAGTTTAGAATAATTAACATGTTGCAATACATTTTAATAGAGCATTATACTTACAGGTGCCGTTTTGACTGAAGTCACATATAGTAAAGGATTTCCAGCTTTGGATCTGGTGGGCAGTGAGACGGTCAGACTAGCCTGATTGATTGGGAAAGTTCCAGTTGAAACCTGCAGAAAGACATGCTTCAAATAAGTATTGCATTGTTCAACATTGCTAACGCTAGAGGGAACTCAAGACATATTAGTTTAATGTTAAATACGCATTTTTTTTTGGACTCACTCGTAATGTTATGTTGAATTCTGGGCCGATGTCATCGAAACCTGAGACTGTATGTTTGACTTGATCCTCAGGACCAATGCCGCAAAAATCCAAGTTTATGTCTCTTGAAAAAAATAAAAAAATAAATAATAAATGCAACAACAGTTTTTACATGACAAAAACTGTTAGTGGTGCTCATCTGTGCAAAAATTCACCATGCTGCTAGTGTGTTGTTGGTGGTTGCCAGGGCTTTTTGATACAGTTGCTAAGGTGTTCTGAATGTTTTTATCACATTACTATGTGGTTGGTGTTGCCAATGTATTTTTTTTTTTTTTTTTGCAATTCAAGTACTCAGTTCAAGTAGTTTTTGTTTGAATTTTTAGATAGAGGTCAAACGTTAATATACAGTGGACTAAAGTTTGGAATAATTGATTTTTTTATGTTTATTTTTTTTTGCATTTTGCATTATCATACATTTCTTATTATTATCAACGTTGAAAACAGTTGCTGCTTAATATTTTTGTGGAAATCATGACACTACAATTCAAAAAGTATTAAGCAGTAAAAACAGTTTTCAACATTGATAATAATAAGAACCATTATTAATAATTGAGCATCAATAATACACTATAATAATTGAATAGCAAATCAGCATATTAGAATGATTTCTGAAGGAACATGTGACACTGAAGACTGGAGTAATGATGCTGAAAATTCAGCTTTGCATCACAGATGCAAGATGTTATTTTAAATCGTAATAATATTTCAACATGTTACTGTTTTTGCTGTATTGTTGAAGTTCAAAATCATAAAAAACTAAATTATTTCAAATGACCACATTAGAGCAGATGAAGGTTATCAGAGCATTAGTTTGACCTCTGACCTTGTGAGGATGATTTCGGCGTCGTACTGGACTGGGATGGAGAGAGAGACCTTGTTATCAGATGTCACTTCCTCCTCACTGTCACTGGAAAAAGTTGTGTAGGGTTATTTACAGTCAAACCAAACAGATGCTCAAAAGTTAGAACAGAAATGTGTTAAAAACAGTATTTTTACCTCTGCACTTCAAAGTTCACAGCAGCCTGTTTCTCTAGTTGATTCAGGTTGAAGTCAAAGTTGATCACAAATGTTACCTGATGAGACAAAATGAAATTATTAAAGAAAACACACACACACACACACACACACACACACTTAATAAATCCGATTGAGCAAGTCACAGATAATATAAAGGTATGTTAAGTAAATATGGGTATAAATATATATGCAATAATGATCTGAAGTAACAAACTCTATGATTTTTATTTTGCCACTTCAAATGTTCTTGTCAAACTTTCAGATGCCTCAGAGACACATAGTAGCATGGTTCAGACAGACTTACCAGGTAAATTACGTTTGAAAACATCTGCCTCATCAGGTGGACTAACCATCCAGGTAAGCTGCCCTTATAAAAATGTACCATGGTAAACGTAGTTTCTGCAGAAAGAGTGACAAAGATACTGAAAGCCTGTTTGAATAAAATTCTATCATTTTACAGTACAATAACAAAGGTATTTTGATGGAAACTATGATTATCAAGGTCAATTTTTGCAAGGGTTTGCTTACAAAGCAGAAATTGTGTCAAAGTTTATTAAAAGTTACAAATGAAACAAACCTTTCTTAAACTAAACTCCAGTCACAGGGGATCCATTCACAGGGGTTTCCTCACAGACAGATGCCATGGGCACAGGTGGGTGACACACACACACACACACACAGGTATTCCTATCATTATGGGGACTCTACATAAGTGTAATGGTTTTTCTACTGTACAAACTGTATTTTCTATCCCCTTACAATCTCTGCCCCTCACACAAAACTTTCTGCATTTTTACATTTTCAAAACACTTCATTCTGTATGATTCATATGCTGTTTTCCTCATGGGGACCAAAAAATGTCTCCACAAGGTCAAAATTGACTGGTGTTGCTATACTTGTGGGGGACATTTGGTCCTCATAACGTAGGGAACACCAGGTACACACAGACACTTTTCTCTTACCGTCTGGTCAAGCGTCAGGGTCGGGTATCCAACTTGGCAGTCGGGTGAGCCTGTTTTTGAACTGCATTTCACCTCAGTGTTGTCTCCCTGCACACATGAGCAGGACGATTCACAAATACAATTTCTCGTACACAAACCAGAGCAGATTTATGGCAGAACAGGAAATGGTGGCCGTACATGTGGTGTAAAAGAGGCGTAGAACAGGTTACTGGAGAAGTTAGCAGACACTCTTGTATTGTACGCATTTTCCTTCATGTTCGTTACTGTCACGGTGAAAGACAGTCTTCTTCTGTCAGGTCTGACTAGAAGAGCAGATGAGCTGTAAAACACAACAACATCTTGTTTACATTTCAGAATTCTGGTTCTTTAATAACATAATACACCTTGCCCTGCTGGTAGTAGTTGGTTATTTTTAGTTAACTCTTAAAGGGACAGTTCACACTAACAAACATTCTGTCATTCTCTACTAAGGCAGAGATTCACAAACTTTTTTCAGCATAACCTATTTGACTTTTTACTTGAAGCTCCCTCTGATATTTTAACTTAATTTTAATCATTTAACAACACATTTGCATGTTCACAGTTCGCTGATGTCACTTAATGTCACTTGACATGCATATTACAAATAATGTTATATGTTTCAAATATCTTTCTTTAGTACATTTTATTTAGATTTATTTTTTGTTTTAAAATGATTAAATTTAGTTTTTATTTTTAAATATTTTTATTTTATTTTACATTTACAGAAAATATTGTAAGGAGATAATTGAATAAAATATGACTTAAAATTTTGGTCTGACCCTCATACAAAGTTAAACAGACAGCTTTTATGACATTTTAGTATTATTTATATACTAACATAGCATTTATAAATATTTTTAATTAGCTGTTATTTTTATATTTCCAGTTTTCATTTTAGTTTTACTTTAAGTTTGAGTAATTTTGTTATGAGGATTTGATATTTTTATTCAATTTTTTTATTTTTTATTTTATTTTTTATATATAATATATATACTTTAAGTTTTGTTATGAGGATTTGATATTTTTATTCAATTTTTTATTTTATTTTTTATATATAATATATATAATATATAAATTTATTTTAATTACAATTTTCTTTCAGTAATTTTAGTACTTCAACTTTAACTTTAGTTAGTTGCCAAGGCAACAATTCAAATTTTCTGTTACTTTTTTAGGTTTACGCTTTTAACTAATATTCCTAATTTTTTTCAACTTTAATTCAATTATTGAAAATGATTTTTAATAGTTATAGTTTAGGAAATGTATGCAATGAATGATATTCCTTTCCAGTCACTTTTGGTGCAATAAACACCTGAAGTAGTTCGTCATTCTTCTTTTTATTGCCTAATATATATATAAATATATATAAAACAAGCATTTTGAAAAGTTACTGAATCAAATCAAAAAAAGAAAACCAATGAATTATTGATCAAATCAATTCACTGCCAACTAAAAGATTCACTGCTCTAAACGCCTGTGGTCTTATGACTTTTGTGGTTAAAAATTATTTAATTTTAATTTTTTTAAGAAAATGACCGATCGTTTCGCTAGATAAAAGACCCTTATTCCTCAGCTGGGATCGTGTAGAGCTCTTTGAAGCTGCACTGAAACTGCATTTTGGACCTTTAGCCTGTTTCAGCCACCATTGAAGTCCATTATATGGAGAAAAATCCTGGAATGTTTTCCTCAAAACCTTCATTTCTTTGCGACTGAAGAAAGAAAGACGTGAATATTGTGGATGACATGGGACATTTTTATTCTGATCTATGGCACTGATTCAATGCTGGCACGGGAAATCCCCGAAAACGTTGAAAGATACTACGACAACTATATTGTTTTCTTCTTCTGACAACTGATATTTTTTCACTAATATATGACTTGACCTGAAGAAGGACAGACGCAGGTAAATCGCACACGCTCAGTTCCCCAACACGTGAATGCATCGATTAATCGTGCAGCCCTACCACACATACAGTATGAGACAATAAAACAAACATCCCTTTTGTGTGAGTTTGTTCACATCCTTTACGTGTTCGTGTTGAATGGTGTAAAGCCCGTGCTGTTTAAGTGTTATTGATGAGAAATGTCACTGTGTGTGTGTGTGTGTGTGTGTGTGTGTGTGTGTGTGTGTGTGTGTGTTTGTGTGTGTGTGTAAGGTTACCTAGATACATTAACAGGTTTCACAGTCAGCTTCAGGTCACAAGAACATTTGTCATCAGAGCCACAGTCCTTTACAAAAGGGATCTGAGCAAATTTTGACAGTTTAAAATCTTTGAAACAATTCATGTTGGACTGATGCTCTTAAGTAAATTCAGAGAGAATCTTACAAAAAATTCCCACGCTTTGGGCTGAAATGCATCCAGGGCAGGGCCGGTGTCTGGATTCTGTGGACTGATGTCGACTCGCAAAGCAACTGGACTAACAAAATCAGGAGTCTCCTATTAAACAGTAAAACCAATGATGTGAAATGATCGTTCAAGCACTTTGAAATGAAATAAAGCTGAAGTACAGTGAGTATTGTTATTCTGAGCAGGCTTCTGTGGCAAATGGCTAAAACTCACCTGCACATAGACATTATGATCTACACAGCTTTCTTTGTCAGAGACGCTGAAAGATTTCTGGATAAGACGCTCTGAGTTGTCAAACTGGGCTCTTGAAGTGGCTCTAGATGACTGCAGGTCAGCGTCAAGCGTCAAGCTGTACTTGATATCTGAAGAAAAGTGCATTTCCATTCACTTCCATGGAGATTTTTGGAGAAATCAGCATACTGTATATGAGATACAAAACACATGAGAGATGGCCTTACCTACTTTACCCACTGATACTGTGGGTCTAAATTTTGACCTGAAACAGACTTTGGCAGCAACACACGACACCATCCTTCCTCCAAACATGCAAGGTTTACTCAGAATGCTGATCTTCTCAGGGCTGAAGGAGACCGTCGCTGTGACAGCTGCAACTCCCCTTGACCTGAGATCACAAATACTGTATGAAACATCACAGTTTCAGTATGATTTTATAGATCTTAAACAACTAGACCGAGATCCTCACCAGAGCTGCACTGCCTTCCCAGCCGCTCCGACTGAAATATCAGGGATCGAGTCATCGTTCATATCGCCTTGACTATCTAAAGAGCGTCCAAAGAACCGAAGCACCGGGTCCAGTTTGGATCCAAGTATTTTCTGCAGAAAATAACAAGACAGAAAAACAAGACTTGTTTAGTATGAAGATCAATGAGAAACAAGATTCTATGATTGAAAAATACGGAAAAAAGAGGAAATGTTAATATATCTTAGCTCTTACAAATGTACTCTTTGTATTCATATACAGTATGTTTTGAAAAACATTTACACCATTTTCAAGAAAAGCTATTATTTAATGACTCTTTTTTAAACAAATAATTCGTAAATTAATAATTAATTATTTCATATTTTTGTGGAGTTGCACCACATGACATTTTACAACCTGAGATAACCTTGCCTTGTCATAAAAGTGAAGTTTTAAAAAGAAATTTTAAAAGACCTCTCCCTGATATCATTTTATGC
This sequence comes from Sinocyclocheilus rhinocerous, assembly GCF_001515625.1. Classification (NCBI taxonomy): domain Eukaryota; kingdom Metazoa; phylum Chordata; class Actinopteri; order Cypriniformes; family Cyprinidae; genus Sinocyclocheilus; species Sinocyclocheilus rhinocerous. The sequence goes on from NW_015651641.1 coordinate 1,475,911, forward strand.
TTTTTTTCTGCATGTAACTCGCACCGTCTTTCATTTAGTGGACAAATGTTTTTCAAATATTAATAAGCAAAATATCATTTATTTTGTTTCAGATAGTTGCCAAGTCAAACATTTCTCATTTTCTTTTAATTTAACCTGATGTACTAAAATAACTAATACTGCAGATAAAAATGATACTTTAACTTAAATTAAACTAAAACTAAAAAATATAAAAATAAAAACTATATATATATATATATATATATATATATATATATATAATATTTTTTGTGTACTCTATATGTG
>NW_015651641.1:1476577-1478895 GCF_001515625.1 Sinocyclocheilus rhinocerous
TATATATATATATATATATATATATATATATATATATAATATTATTAGTGCATTCTACCTGTGAGCTCTGCTTTCTGATGGTTTTTCTGTCTCCATTGTAGATGTAAACGGCACCTTGGCCATTGCCTTCCAGCGGAGCACCAACCACCACGTCACTGAAGCCGTCCAGGTTTAGATCGGGGACGACAGTGATGGCCGTCCCAAACCGAGCATTCTCCAACGTGGAGGGTCCCTCTAACCTGCCCTGGTTGCTTAAGATGCCCTGAGAACAATATGAGGCAAGATAGTCAGTTTTTTTAGGACCTGCTTTGAGTGAAGATTAGTTTTTTGAACAGTAAACCTGTTTCACCTTGGTAATGGTGAAGAGGTGGACTCTTCCGGTTTCAGATTTCTCCTCGCTCATGTACATCGGAGCTCCGACCAGCAGCAGATCCATCACACCGTCAGCGTCCACATCAACAGGACAGAGAACGCTGCCAAAATAAGAGCCGATCTGCAAACCACAGAACACAATGGTCTATGACAGGACTTCACTGTCTAATGAAACTAAAGCTCATTACAGGTCACAGAGAGGCGAGTTTACCTGATCTCCTCTCTGTGAATCTATGATGACGGGCTGATTCTGGCTGTTGATACTGTAAACTATGACCTGTCCTCTATGAACGGCACGAGGAGCACCGGCCACATAAAACTCAGACGAGCCGTCAATCACAGACGTGACAGAGTATCCTGAACACATGACAGGGGAAAATGTTATGCATCTGTTTGATCAAAAATACTGTAAAAAGCAGTAATATTGTGAAATATTATTATAATTTAAAACAACTGTTTACTATTTGAATATAATTCAAATTTTAATTTATTTCTGTAATCAAAGCTGAATTTTCAGCATCATTACTCCAGTCTTCAGTGTCACATGATCCTTCAGAAATCATTCTGATATGCTGATTTGCTGCTCAAGAAACATTTATTATTATCAATGTGGAAAACAGTTGTGCTGCTTCATATTTTTGTGAAACTGTGATTTCCATTTTTTTTTAGGATTCTTTGATGAATAAAAAAGTTCAAAAGAACAGCATTTATTTGAAATGATTAAATAATATTTTTTGATCGATGTAACGCATCCTTGCTGAGTAAAAGTATTAATTTATTTAAAAATAAAATCTTCCCGACCCCAAACTTTTGAACTGTAGCAGAGATGTGAATATAATGTTACATGACCTCTATATTTGCTTTTTATAATGAAAATGACTTTACAGTTCATTTTCTGGCTGGCTCACCAAGTAATGAGCTGTGGTTTCTGTCATCCAGGATTTTCTCAAAAGCATTTTTGAGGAAAATGTGTGATTTCCCAGCTGTTTGATGGACGACGGTCCCGCTCAATCCATACGCTCCAACAGTACCCAGCATGATCACATCCTGTGGGATAAAATGCCACCCCGTCATGCCTTCATTTCTTGTGAATCAGTATGGTACATTACAAATTATTTTGACTACTCAATCAGATATGTTGAACGATTATTGGCACCTTCTTATTGGTCTGGTGTGCGCTGAATCCTACTTGGGACATCTCCAGTTGAAATTCCTGACCTTGACTGGTGCCTCAAATCAAACAAGACCAAATCATCAAATGCTTATCATAATTTAAAGCTGTATTTTAGGTTAAAAAAAGCGACCTGTTGTCACTGGATGAACAAATGCATTATTCATTTGGCATACGTGAATGCAAGATTTACCCTCAATGTTAAAGATTCTGTCCCCCAGAGTTCCTGCGATATTGATTAACGCTTTCTCTGATGACACATTGAACATGTAGTTCTCTGTTTGGAGTGCTAGCGATCAATTCAATCTCCTTGATGAATTTTTGAATATTGGCACTTTGTTTGAGAATCTGTGTAATTTCATAGATGACAGTAATACGTCAAATAAAAAAAAATAAATAAAAAAATAAAAAAAAAATATATATATATATACAAATTTGTCTTGCTGTCCAGTAAAAATATCTAAACAAACTTAAAACTTAAAATAAAACAAAATACATTTAATTCAAGACATATTCTAAAAATTAAAACCCAAAAAAACTATTAAAGCAATAAGTGTCACGAATCCGGTCCATGAACTTCCGTCTGCTAGCCATCAGAGGTCACCCTTTCCATTTTCATTGACTCTCGCACTACACCCTGTTGCATATCACCCCGGACTACATATCCCATCATTCATTGCACTGATTGCACGCAGCACTGATTGCACACAGCTGTTTCATATCACTCACTCACTATATAACACTCACTCAAACAACCATTCTCGGCCGAGTATTG
>NW_015651641.1:1479423-1500975 GCF_001515625.1 Sinocyclocheilus rhinocerous
TTGCTTTTATAAAACGGTTATTCCATATACGTAGTTAGGTTTCACAAAATAAAACAGAGCAAATAAAGTGTAATGATATTAATAAAAACAGTATTCTTCCACCAAACAATGTAGTTCCTCAGAAATAGTTGTGGCTGCAACAAAGTTGTTGCCAAGCAACACACAAAGTAAACAAAGGTGTATGTTTGTAGTGTAATTTACAACAGCTTCGAACGTGGCTCAGCCAATCAGGATCAAGGACCGGAACTATCCGTTTTATAAAAAAACTGTAAAACTGTAAACTGGGTACCTCAATATGAAATTTAAAACAATGAATCCTTAAAATTGTTGATTTTCTGCAATGAATCTCATTACTCATTTTATTTCACAATATGCTCTCATATTTATATATAATACTACACTCTAAAAAATGCTGGGTTAAATTCAACCCAGTGCTGGGTAAAATAGGGACAAACCCAGCAATTGGGCTGTTTTAATCTAGCGCTGGGTTATATTTAACCCAGCATTTTTAGAGTGTGATGTTTATGGCTTTGTTGTAGCACAGTTTAATTTAATCATCAATATGGTTTTAATTTTTCATGCACTGTAAAATAACCATACATATAATAAAATGACAAGAGATCACATATAATAAGAAATAATTTTTAGATGTCTCAAAAGAAATCATAATGCTGACTATACACTAAAAAATGCTTGGTTAAATACAACCCAGTGCTGGGTAAAATAGGGACAAACCTGCAATTGCGTTGTTTTGACCCAGCGGTTGGGTTAAATGTTTAACACAACCTTCTGGGTAGTAACCCAACCGCTTGGTCAAAACAACCCAATTGCTGGGTTTGTCCCTATTTTACCCAGCACTGGGTTGTATTTAACCCAGCATTTTTTAGTGTATAGATGAAAATATCATCAACATTAAAGATTCTGTTTTATTAATGTAATGCTTTTTTTTCATGCTGATCTCTCTCTCACTCACAGCAATGCCAAAGCGAATGATGCCATCTCTGTTGCATCTCTCAATGACCTCTTGACATTTATGACCATCAGCAGATTCTCCATCTGTTACCACAACCAACACCTTAGTGGCACCGGGACGGCCACCATTTTCCAGTAAGAAAGCTGTTTGCCTGAAACACAAACAATCACAAAATGTTTTTCCCCCCACATAAAATAAAATAAAATAAAATAATAGAGTTTGTAGGGGATAGGATACCTGACATTGTCAAGTGCTGCAAAAGTGTTGGTTTCTGTCCCAGTTTTTTGCTCAATATTAGAAGCTGCTGAAAGAACCTTTTCTTTATTTTGGTCAGAACTAAAATTATAAAGAAAGGACAAATCCTCGGAATACTGAATAATGCTGACCTAAAAAATAAACAAAAATCCAAATTAAGTCATATCATATAAATCAAAGAAATAAACTGGATCAGAATAAGCTGAATTACAGTACTTACTCGAGTTTTATCTGGTCCAATATCAAGATTTTCCAAAAGCTTTATGAGAAAGACTCTAACGTCAGGCCATGGATATATACTGTTTGATCCGTCCAAAACAATGGCAACATCCATGGGCCCGCCACAAGCTGAATGAGAAATTCAGATCAAGAATGACTAACTTACTCAATTAATTATTTTATAAATTTCTGACAATACAAAATAAGATGTACTTTGAACGGCAGGAGAGAAGACCGACTGAAGCGTAAACTGTGGGCTCACTAGCACAGACTCCTGGGTAAAAGTACTGACTGCCACAGCGCTGAGCCCACAGAGGACCACACGTCTGAAACACAAACATTTATACTATGAACTTTCTACAGTTTAATCCATGGCAGAGTATCTTGAGTATGAAAACAACTGAATGAATGCTTTTACTGTAAAAAGGAATAAGCCCCCTGATAGTGACACAATGCTACTACAACATACCATCAATCTGTTAGGTTCAGCTATTGGAGTGAGAGTCAGGCCCAGACTCATGTTGACGTTGATGCTCTGCACACCATCTATGCTGACAGAGTCTGCGAAGACACAGATATATTTACATGACAAGTAGGAAAAATCTAAATTCTGTTAATTAAATTTTAATTCATTTTAAAGGACCCCCTTACAAAAAAGTACTATGGTGTCAGTACAACAATAGTGCTGATATCATATTCATAAACTACCATGCATGTGTACTTCATGATAACCTTCAACCTTCAACCTATTGTTTCATGTCCAAAAACCCATGATAATACCACAATACTTTTTATAACTGCATTATTATTTCAAATAAAGAGAAATTTACCTGCAAGGTTTAGTTTCTGGCAAATGACACTTCTGGAAGCACTAATGTCACACTTATAGAGACTTCCTTTTCTATTCTGAGGGTATCCGCTCCAGGGAGAACCCACCAGCAGCCTGAGCAGAAATAACCATTTCTCTATGCAGTCAAAGAAATTATGCAAACAAAATTTGCATACTAATTATTTTTGCCTTATGTGCTTATGATATTAAAGGAATAATTCAACCAGAAATGAAAATGAGCTGAAAATCTATCTTCAGGCCATCCAAGATGTAGATTAGTTTGTTTCTTCATCAGAACAGATTTCAGACCAGAAGAAACAAACTCATCTACATATTGGATGGCCTGAAGGTGACATATTTTCAGCAAATTTCCATCTTTGGGTGAACTATTCCTTTAAGATTGGTAGAGTGCTGTGACTCAGAGCATCAGTCCCATACTTCCAGAAATAGACTTCAGATCCACAATCTTTTAGAAAAAAATGTCTGGTGTGTGACATATCTTACCATTTTCCTTGATTATTGCTTAACTGTTGTACAGTGTAGCCAAACTCTTCTACTGCAAGACCTGTGAAGATTTTAGCTCCTGCAGTCCCCACATTAAAACCCTGAGTGTGAGCAATACAGAAACCTGCGGGAAAAGTTAGACATTCTCAGCTGTGATTTTAGATCATTTTCACCTATTTTGTTTGTTTATATATATATAGACATTTGACATAGGTAAGCCTTTCCTTTGGCCAGCAGTATGTCGGTATATTTCAAACAATACTGAAAAGTGGAAGTGAGAACCCAACTCTTTTTAGACTTTACACCAAACACACCTTCATAAAGTTTGGGACTTATAGGCACAGATTTGTCTGCATCAACAAAGATTTATCATGTACAAAAGTATATTTCTTTTTCAATAGTATGGGTTTCAAGAGTAAGTCAATCAATCAATCAATCAATCAATCAGTCAATGTATCTTGTTTACCAAATTGGTTTGATTGTTAGGCGGCAACAGGAGACTGTCTTAATGAGTCATTGAATTACTTGTTAATTAATAATCTCAGACTATTGCTTCAGACCCACTTCTTGCACTTCTTCACTTCATTTGGAACTATTTACCTTACAATAAAAAATAAAACATTTTGGCTATGCTCACATTTCCAGCAGTAAATCATGCTGTGTAATAAATACACACAGAATACACACAGTAAAGAAACACTTAGGCTACGTTTATAAAATTCAGCTAGATTTACACAACAATTGGTTCCAGTCATCGAATGTATTTGGCTTAGCGTTACACTGTTACACCAGTAGTTGGCGACAGTAACTGTCTTAATGAGTGAGTCATTAAATTATTCTCTCAAACGATTGTTCAAACACATTTAAGAAAGAAGAAGAAGAATTAAAACACACCATGACTGTTTGCTCAGAGACATGCAAAGTTTTTGCTTTGGCTTCCTTTTGAACAATTTTTGTTGTAATTATGTGTATGCTCATTTCCTGTAGTACATCAGTACTGTATAATTAAAACAAACACACACACACACACACACACACACACACACAAATGTCTCTTGAAGTGTCTAAAATCAATCAATCTATCTATCTATCTATCTATCTATCTTTGTTTTCCAGTAAAATATATTTGAACATACTTAAAAATAGATACATATACTTGAGAAGCAAAACTGGTTAAATAAATGATCTTAACCTTATTTTTTTCCTTTTAAAATTGGCAAATAGGAATTTTTCAATTTAGTTAGATTTATGCTTAAAACAATTTTTAAAAAATGTAATGCGGCAGGAAAAGAATTAAATAAACTTATTTCAAGATATAGAAGTGTCTAAATTACAAAATAAGCATTTATTTTTTTCTGCGCACATTTTCTTGACAATATGTTCAAGGCTTTTTAAATCTGTGCTGAAAAGTATGTACAATATGACAAACCAGTGCATTACATAGAAACTTAACAGCAGAGTATCTGACAAGTGCCCAAGGCCAGCGGTCTCCATCTGAGAGTGAGGCTTGATTATCCTACATGTTTTCACCAACTTATTTGTAAAAAAAATTGTATGTGTTTGAAACATGAATGCTGTTGATTGTGATAATTTATTCAATAGAATCATGGTCGGTATCTCATTCAATACAAAAATAAAAAAGTGACTGGATGATACAAAAATATTGACAGCGGATGTTAAAAGTTACAGTGGCAAATATGAAATTAAGTCTGAACACCTTTTGAACCCACACAGCAATACAATTATATAATAAGACGTATATTACACATCATAAGGCAGTACCACATGAATAGGAAAGAAAGCCCTTTTTTCTGAAACTTCTTGCAGAACACCGTTCGCATCTTTGCATGCATTTTTCTTGTTTTACTAAAAAAACACTCAACTGATCTGTTTTTTACCAATGAATGAATGTTCAATTAAGCCACCAATAAAATAAAACAAAATAAAAAATAATTTAATTATATTTATCACTCATATTCTAAAGCAAAGCAAAAAAAAAAAAAAACAGGGAACAACTCTGTCTGAATATCTTTAATATTCACACTTTTGGGGGTTAAGCTGAAGTTCTAACATGCTACATTTAGCATTTTTTGCAAAAACAGGAACATTAAAAACCAAATATTTTGAAACTGATGCCAGTCAATGCCATCTTGCAAACGGGTGACTTAACATGTAAATTGTGGTGGTTTGTGTTGCATAAAAATTTGCAATGCAAGTTTCACATTTTTCACATGGCCTTTATGGTTTATGGTTAATGAGGAGAAAGGAGAAGGAAAGAACTGGTCTAAAAAGGAAAGAACCCTGAAAAGTACAATAACTGCAGAACCAGAAACAATGTAGCTAACATTGTTTCTGCTTTAGCATAAATCATTGATTTAATGCATGATTAATTAATTAATTCATTACAAATGTCTCTGTGGTGATCTCAAAACATTTATCTTGTTTGTTTGATCTTCCCGACAACAGCAACACTGACTCAACCAATGGTGTGAGTTTAGGGCGGGGCTATCAACCAATAGGAGAGCATTTGGTAATCCTGTTTGGAAAAGTCATTATTTAGTTTGCATCTGCTATAGTGGTGCATGAAATACACATTTTAGCGTTAACATTTCTATTTCAGTCAAGTGATTGTTTTTCTAATATTTACATATGGAAAAAATTTAACAAGATAAGTCGATGACAGTCCAATTTTATGATTCTACGCATTCACTGTTAACCCATCTGGAATACCTGAGAAATGTGGGCATGAAGACGCTTTCTACCTTAGAAAACAAGACAGGTATCACACGCAATACAGATGACGCAATACTTTTGATAAAGCCACTAATTTATCATTAACGTGATATTGCAAACACAGTCAAGTGATTGTTTTTCTAATATTTACATATGGGAAAAATGTAACAAGATAAGTCGATGACAGTCCAATTTTATGATTCTACGCATTCACTGTTAACCCATCTGGAATACCTGAGAAATGTGGGCATGAAGACGCTTTCTACCTTAGAAAACAAGACAGGTATCACACGCAATACAGATGACGCAATACTTTTGATAAAGCCACTAATTTATCATTAACGTGATATTGCAAACATAACTTTATATACACTTTAAAGCTTTACATTTACAGTACGGTCCTTTTTCTCTTCATTCTTGAAGACAAAAAGCGTGAAAAACGCCAGTGCCAAAAAAATTGCTTTGTGAACAAAAAAAGGAATTTGCCAATGTTCATAGCCCATAACGCTAATAAAAATAAACGCTTTGAACTGAAAAACATCACTGTACAGCGCTTCATCAAAACAAGCTCTAAAAGTGAGTTATTGGAATAGACCTCCATATTTAAACCGGCTGCCAAAAAGAGTGTGTATGCTTCTGATTACAGGATTGTAGATCGCTGTAGACGTTGCCAGGACAGGTTCCTGATCCTTGCTACGCTGATGAGGAATGCCGTAGGGAGGTTACAGATGAGGGTTTAAGGGAGGCTGGTGGGATGACGAGTTCAGGCTAGATGAACCTTTGGTACTTTGCTGTTCAAGCTTGACTCTTGTGGTTTGGCAAAATGTCCACCAATCTTGTGGCGTCTCAGAGGTTCACATGAGTTCGCATTCAGTCAAATTTTGCAGTGAGCAACATGAAGATAAATCAACGTGTCAAGCAAAGCGCTGGGTTCTCTTTGGTATGCTATACAATTCACTATTTGTGAACCCAGATGTTTTACATGACTCTGATTGTCATATTTCTGAATGTTCCTGGTGATGCTTCTGCTTTGTGATCTCCATGACCTTGGCTAGCAGTTTACTATGAGTTGACCTGAGGGGTGGAGGCTACAGATCCAAAGGCTTCAATTAGAGTCTTTCATATCTTCCTTCATGTCCTCAACTGATTTTCTCTTGAAGAATCCAGCCTAGAAAAGAACATTCAATATAGTCAACATTCATAGTCAACTGTGAGTGTGCCGTGATCGATAGTCAGCATTGCATTCACAGAGGAACTAACATAAGCAAATTAGTGATGCTTACCTTCCATAAGGCGAAGATAACAAGTGCCAGTATTAAAAGTCCTATAAGAATACTTAGGATAATAATCCATAGTGGGATTCCACTTCGCATGTCTTTGGTGACTTGAATCTTCACCTGCAGTAAAGATGTAACACTAGTCATGATTTCAAAGCTAAAATGGAGTTCAAGTGCTAATTTAAAAGTGCTGTAAGAGATTTAAGCCATTTTGTTAACTTGGCGGTTTGTTCACACCAAGGACGTTAACTATAATGATAACGATATAGTTTTAAAAACCATTCACAGTCCATACTCCAACTATACAATAACGGAAACAATCTAGTTGGAATCGCTTTTAGAATTATTTTTTTTCCAGCTGATGAAAGACAAAATCATTGACAGTCAATCAGAATCCATCCTGCTTTAAAGAGCTTGAGGCAGACGTCACAATATGTAACACATGCTTATAATAAACAGAATGTTATCGGGTGTTAGTGTGGATGCTAATATAGTTATTATCTAGTTATCTAGATAATAAGGTTATGGTGTCAATGGGCCTTCAAATACTGTAACCACTCTGGGGCAAGACAAATTGTTCTCCTTTAAAAGTAACAAAGTGACAAAATACATATAAATTGTAAATATAATTTTTTTTTTCATTACAGATGTCTTATCAGTGCCTTTTTTGTTTTAGAAACTTTTAGAAGTCACAATAACAAATTAAGTAGCAACAGTTATTTTCTTCCATATTGTAACACACATCCGAGTGAAACAGATTATTGTAAAAAAGAAGGATGTTATTTCAACTTGGTTCAGTCCATCGGTTGTTGATTGGATGGAGGCAGATCTGAATGCGAGCTTTTAATCAATTGTAAGAAAGCGAAGGGTTTAAGTGATGAAGTCTGGCATACGTCACCAATGAGAAGTATGCTGTTTCACTGGAAGTTATGACCTGTTGATTAAAAATGAATAATAAAAAAGGAACCTACGCATGGATGAATTGTTCACAATAGGATCAATAACATGCATTTAGAAAATAGATAGGGTGAACTTTCCACTTGAATAGTATGAAATAAAGTATTATTTAGAGATGCAAGAAACACTAGTACCATATTTGTTAACTGCTTAACTTTTAATTATCTGTATCCAAAGAAAAAAAGAAAAGTGTTCACTTAACCCTTTAATTGCCCCACCAAGAAAAAGGCATTTGAAAAGGAGCTGGCTCACAGAGCGACACATCAGTAGTTCCTGTTTTCGTAACCCAAGACGTTGTCATGAGTTTCTATATATTACTCATTTTGTTTACTTTCTACTTTAGTTCTTTTTTAACTTGTGTATATTTAGACTTGTGTATCAGTTCAGTGTTTGTTCGTTCTCATCACTTTATGGTTTGGTTTGTGCCAGTTCAGTTCTAACATCACTACCTTCCTCCTGTTTTCCCTGCTTGTTGCCTACAGCTCAGAATAATCAAGGGTTACCCATCAATAGCAAAAGGTTTGTTACCGTAGTCATGACATAATTTTAGGGTGATTCCTGATGGATTATTCACAGAACATTTACAGGTCAGGTAACTGGCTGGTACTAGGGACATTTTATGTGTGAAATTAAAAACAATCACTTACAGCACTTTTACAGTACATATAGACTCAACCGGATGCAAGTTTTAATCTTAATGGTCAATGAAGTTAATTTAAGGCTATCTGAGATGCTGCTCATGTTGATATTAGTGCAGAATCCAGGGCTGGCTCGTTTTCATACCTCTCTGATCTTGACGTTATCATTTAACACAAACAGGTCCGGGTTCTTGCTCTCCAGCTTGGCGTCGACAGCCATGTGAATGTTGGAAAATTCTCCCTACAGATGAATTATTATTATTACTACAGCATACCGACAGATGACATGCAGCAGGACTGTGAAAGTAAATGAGAAGATGAAGGGTGTACTTTGATGAAGGTGGGTCGCCACACTCTGAAAGTGGTGTTGATCTGCTTGAAGTCTCCAGGTGGGATGGAGCAGCTAAATGACATGCAGGGATTTCCTTCTTCTTTGCAACTCTGAAAGAGAGAAAGAAAAACGAGATAAGATACACACTTACCATCAGATATCCATTTCACATTCACTCAAGAGAAAAGCAATGCTTACTCACCAAAAGATATACACTCAAGGTCTCTTTTTTAGGATTCACTGTATAAGGCTTATCAGGCTTGATGCCTAAAGGGTTAATCAGTCTACTGGCATCACAGCTGATGTCCTATAAGAATGAAATGAGGCACTTGAGATATTTATGAGCCAGACACGTACTGTAGTCTGTGCCACAAATGAGGAATCGAAACACCTACCGCTGTGTGGGTGAGATCTGTCAAGTACAGCAGAAAGTTTTTGACAGATGTTTGATATGGGAACATTATCTTGAGCACCAGTGGAGGACTTGGCATTTCAGGATCTCTCTCAAGCTGTTGAACGCAAAGGGAAATCAATCAGAAATGGATCAATAGAGCATTCACATACAAACCAGTTTAAATGAATCTGGATCATAACCACACCCAATGACAATCTGACACTGGAATCGGGCTCCATTTGACCCCAAGATGACTCTTCGGCCACGCAGTATCTTGGTTTAGCCATTTTTACCATTTTAACTACTGTGACACAGACATAGTTCTCCTTTAAAGTTCCTCATTTTGTTCACATGATGCCCTGAAAGAAGTGATACAAACTCCAGGTTGACGTTTTGAGTCTTACCGTGTAGCTGATTTTCACCTCGTCCCCGATCACACTAGTGTGGTTAAAAACACTGGGTATCGTCTCCTTCTCTTTAAATATGATGTGGTCCTCCTTCATATACTTGTTTCTAGAATAAAACATGTATTGATACTCTGACCAGTACTCCTGGTGTATATATAATTTGAACATAATATGATATTTAATTAAATTTCACTACACAAATGGTGCCAGTTACTTTATATTTGTTAAATCTAGAGTCAGTTTTAGATATATTACAGAATGAAATGGCTATAATGTCAAATACAGTAAAACAAACTGAATAAATCTCATCCGTAAATGCATTAACTTTTACTTCTTGGTTCACTTCTTCTCAGTTGCTTGTTTTGGCAAAGCTGATTGGTTGGTTTAAAAAGCCACTTACGCAGTGAATCTCAGGTTGGCTTCGTGCTTCACAGGGATGACAATGCTCACAAAGTTGTCTTTCAATGCTGAATCTGACTCCTCACTATCACTGCAGTCAAAATTTTAATTATACATCAAAATACTGTACCCCTATTCTATGGAAGCTTGTTTCCGCCACTGAATGAAAATAAAAAAGGTAATTGTAATTTTAACTTTTTTTCCCCACAATTGTGAGTTTACATCTTGCAAATCAATTCTCACAATTCAGAATTGCATGATATAAATTCTCACTTTTTTCTCAGAAAAACTCCTAAATAGCGAGTTATAAAGTGATATGAGTGATATAAGTTGCAATTGTAAGAAAATAGTATTTTTTTACTCTGAATTGGACTTTAAACTTTAAATTGCGAGTTTATCTTGCAATTCCGACTTTATTTCTCGCAATTATTTATTTCATGCAATTCTGAGAAAACAAAAAACAGAATTGCAAGAAGTAAACTCATAATTGCGAGAAAAAGTCCTTACCTTTTAAAAAGTCATTACCATTTTTTTTTATTTAGGGGCAGAAACCATTCTTTATTTAATCGAGTCAAACAGTATAAAGTGGATTTAATTAGTAAGTAGTCATGGACATAATTCTTACGTGGTTGCAGTAACATTTATCACAATGTCCTTACGAATATGAGAGGGATTGGGCTCAAACTGGATTTTGAAGCTTTCCTGTTGGATAGACATGATATGAGTGTAAACAGAATGAGATATAATAATGCACATTATTTTAATTATGTTAATTTAGCAGCAAGAGGCAAGTCTCACCTTTTTATCGGTTTTAAGGAAAGGATATCCAACTGCACATATTATTCTGGTATGATTCGTTTCACAGTCCTTATCTTTGGGCTGCAAAAAAGTGACAACAGATATTAACTGTTTTTGACAACATAAATGTTTTTTTTTTATTGTAAATATATTTGTACATATATTTAAATGACTTCAACTTTCACTGATTTGTTCCATCTAAAAGTTTTTATTGCCACATTACAGATGACAAAGCCTACCTCAACTTTTACATAGTTGAGATTTTCTGTGTGGCTCAGCATAACCTTGGTATTGTAAGCATTGTCTCCGCTGTTGTGGATGTCGATGGTGACATAAAACTTCTCCTGGTTGCTTTTTATAAGAAGACTATAGAAATACAGAAATAAGAGATAGACAAAGTCAGTTTGCATCTAGTGCTCTAGTTCGCTTCTGTTATCTTGTTTTAATGTCTTTCAGACAAATCTGAGGCTGATGATTTTGACAGAACAACTTGTGCTGAACCTAACGGAATATTTATCCTCTCAAAAGTCAACAGAAGGGGGCAGCAGACAGCAGGAAATGACAAAAATACATGGGCATAAACAAGGAATCATTTACCATATGAATCATACAGCCACTAAGACATGTCATAATTGTCATTTTACATATACTGTATAATGTCAAAGAAAGAAGCAGAAAGAAAAATAGGATGATTTAACCGATCTCATATTAAAAGCTACTAATTATACCTTGAGATGTTTGCAGTGGCTTTAAGGTGTAGATTAGCAACACACTTGTCGTCATTCCCGCAGTCCACTAATGCAATCTACATCAAAGAAAATACATAAAAATGTAAGAAAGGAAGATTTATTCTGACATATTCTTGAATGGTCGTAAAAACAAACTTCAAAAGCATCTTATCCCTTTAAGTTTGCCAAACATTGTTTGCCAAAAAATGTTGGTCTGAAACATTTTCCTGCCTGCTGTACAGTATCAGATTTTGCTTTACACCCTTTCCCAACAATGTCATTTAATTGCAACAAGCATTTAGCCAAATGTTTCCCACAGATATTTGTGTCAGGATTTGTTTTTATTCTTGATTGCTTTTACTGAGGAGAAAAACAGAACTTCAGGGAGTAGCAGAGGCAAACACTACTACTCAGTGCTGTCTCCAGGAAAATGCGCTCTTCCTCTTGATAACCTTATCTTGTGAATTTGCAAAGCTGTCTGCTTGGGTATGTGTGTGTGTGTGTGTCTGTGTGTGAACCCACTGAGTTATATAAGAAACATCCAGTTCTAGATGGACTTGGAGTAAAAACAGGACTCATTCCAGCCTATCATATCCCGAAGCACAATAATCCCCTACTCTATGTATCACTTATTTTTTCCCCTTTGAAAAAAATATATCTATGAAGAATTTCAGGTTTCAGGCCCCATCATAGCACAGAAACAGCACTTGTTAAAGTTACAAATGTCCTGCTTCTTGCGTCAGACTAAGGCTGCATCTCATTACTAGTTTACTTGATCTTAGTGCTGCATTTTACACTATAGATCATGACATACTCATAGATCGATTACAAAACTATATAGGTATGTGCAGGCTTTAAAATGGTTTAGATCCTACCTGTACGACTGTTATCACTTTGTTTATTTAAACAGGGAATCATCTCAATTATCACCAGTAAAGTATGGAGTGCCGCAAGGATCTGTCTTAGGCCCTCTGCTATTTTCAATATGCAAGTAGCCCCTTTGGTAATATTATTAGAAAATACAGGATTAGTTTCCATTGTTATGCAGATGATGCAGCTAACAGAGTGTGTTAAAAATTTTAAAGATTGGATGACCAGTAATTTTCTCCTATTAAATTCGGATAAGACAGAGATATTAGTTATTGGACCAAAAAACAGTACACAGAATCTCTTAGATTACTTTTTGCAACTAGACGGATGTACTGTTACTTCCACAACAGTCAAAAATCTGGGTGTTATATTAGATAGCAACTTGTCTTTTGAAAATCATATTTCCCATGTTACAAAAACAGCATTCTTCTATCTTAGAAACATTGCCAAGTTACGAAATATGTTACCTGTTTCTGATGCAGAAAAGCTAGTTCATGCATTCATGACCTCTAGACTGGACTATTGTAATGCACTGCTAGGTGGTTGTCCTGCATCTTCAATAAACAAGCTACAGGTAGTCCAAAATGCAGCAGCTAGAGTCCTTACCAGGTCAAGAAAATATGATCATATTACTCCAATTTTACAATATCTACACTGGCTACCTATTACGTTCCGTATCAGTTACAAAATATTACTACTTATAAGGTCTAAAAGGTTTAACCCCTGCATACCTAACTAGCCTTCTATCACGCTACAATCCATCACGCTCCCTAAGGTCGCAAAACTCGGGAATCTTGGTAGTACCAAGGATAGTCCTGAACCAACATACAAAACTACCACATTTTGCTATAAGTTTGATTGCAACATATAATCATTGCTGTTAATAGCGTTTACCGTTTGTTTGAATACATGTAATTAACTAAGTGCATGATTTTTACCGTACATTTCTGCCATATGGACATCAACTTGAGATAGTCACCACTGATAAGCTACTCCTAAATAAAATGTAGAAACTTTTCTGTGAAGCTGCTTTGCAACGATTTGTGTCATGAAAAGTGCTATACAAATAAACATGATTGGAATTGAATTATTTCTATAGTGCTTAGTCCAATACAGATTGTTTCAAAACAGCTTTACAGTGATAAACAAGAATGTAATGATTCAATGATGCAATTCAATTCTGCTGTAAAGCACCTCTAAAAAGACAAGGATAAACAGTCACTGTTCAGTTGAAATCAGCTCATTACTGATTCAGTTCAGTTCAATAACTGTGTAAAGTCAATAAATGTGTAAAGTCCATCCATGCATATAATACAAATATTGCCTGCTGTATTGTAAATTCAGGGGTTTGTAAACTAGTTACACAAGGGGGCGCAAGGGGATTCAATGGGCTCTGGAGAAAAATGTTACTAATTATATTTTTTGAAGCTGTCACACTATTTTTTTTTATTAAATATTTAACAGTTCTTTATTTAAATTTGAATTCACAGAACTGGTTTCTGCTTTCTAAAAACAGGGCAGAATTCATGAGGTTAATAATGATTTTGTTTTATTTAGCACTATATTTTTGAGTATTTCTATATTCATCTGACATAAATTATTATTTATTTTAAAAGTTAGTTAATTTGTAAAGAACATAATATCATGCTTGACATTTTGGAAATATTCTGTTGTAATTCTATATTAAACTCAAATGTTATTATACATTTTAAATACATTATTTAATTTTAAACAACATGTGTTTATAATATCATGTTTGTCATTTTTTTAATATTTTGTGGAAAGTATTTGAGTATGTTATTATACATTTTAAATGCATTTTAATTTGAAAACAACATGTTGTCTTTTTAATATCATGCTTGACATTTTTTAAATATTTTGTGATGAGTATGAGTATTTATATATTATCTCATGTTATTATACATTACAAATAATATTATAATAATATAATAGCATATTATATATATATATATATAATTATACATTACACCTAAATTACAAAATACATTTATATAAATTTTACATTTATAATAAAAAGTAATCAAATCTCACAATGAAATTGTTCAGATTGGTTCAGATTTTAATAATTATACTTCACCTTTCATGAGCAAAAAAGTGAGCATGTCATTTCATGTAATACACAAACACATGTATTATAATAAATAAAAAAAATTGTGGAAAGTATTTGAGTATGTTATTATACATTTTAAATGCATTTTAATTTGAAAACAACATGTTGTCTTTTTAATATCATGCTTGACATTTTTTAAATATTTTGTGATGAGTATGAGTATTTATATATTATCTCATGTTATTATACATTACAAATAATATTATAATAATATAATAGCATATTATATATATATATATATAATTATACATTACACCTAAATTACAAAATACATTTATATAAATTTTACATTTATAATAAAAAGTAATCAAATCTCACAATGAAATTGTTCAGATTGGTTCAGATTTTAATAATTATACTTCACCTTTCATGAGCAAAAAAGTGAGCATGTCATTTCATGTAATACACAAACACATGTATTATAATAAATAAAAAAAATACATTTGGCCGACTAGTCGACTGGCCCATTGGGAAAAGTCTTGACATTTCTTATGCCAGTCTATCCCTGTTTCAGCTAAATAATCTCAACATAACTGTGTGTGAGAGAGCAGTTCAACATGGAGAAAGTCTCCCAGCGCTTGTAGAATTAGAGAGACTTCATTAGCCTAACTTACAGCTGCCACCCACATTCACTCCTTCTTTAATGAGTGTTATTACTGCAGCAGCCAGTGCAGCGGTTACTGGAGCAGTGAACGTTACACTCTATGATCCACTCTGGCTCTGAGAGAAAGAGATCTTACAGTCTTGTTGAGTGACGTCGGTAATTCCCCATCTAGGACTGGACCCGAGTCTTCATCCGCTAAACCGAATTCCAACGTGACCATAATGGGGTCTCTGAAATCCAGTTTATCCTGTGGGGGATAATAAAGGATGTTACAAATTTTTTTCAGCTTAACGTCTGTCTAGCAACTCATAAACAGACTGAAAAGCTACAGAAATGGTATTAGATTCATTCTGTCGCTAACCGCCTCTATTATCAACTATATATTATTGGCTTGTATGATCGAAGTCATATTCTCATATTGATCGTGCAGTATTGCAGCCGTCCATCATTGACACAAGGGGATGTCCCTTCTTTCAGCATGTTCAGTTTGCTCACGGACAGCATACTTCCTCTAGATCTCCGAGGGCAAGTATGCAGTGAAGCAGGACGTGCTGCAGTCTCTCAATGGAGGCTGGGCTGATTTTACTGGCCTCGGGCCTTTGATCAGAGAACCTCTGGCTTTTATTAAACTCAAGTCCTCTGGTTTCAAACGCTTAGTTCTATGCTCTTTATCTACTGAGAGATGTTAAACGTAACATAATCTAGATCAGCCGCAAGAAAGATAGACAGTTAATGGTTTCGGAGAAGAGGAGGGACTGGTTTTCTAAGAAGCCCATCTGGAGAGAGTGCACAGTCTCCATTACAAGCTACCACTGTACATTTATAGATTTGGCAGACGCTTTTATCCAAAGCAACATATATTACGTGCGCTAACAGATTTTTAAATATTTAACTTAATCCTAATCACTATGTTCTTATATATATATATTTTAAGGTCAATTGGATGAATGATAAAAGTTTGCAAATAAACTTTAAAAAATATATTAAAAAAAAGTAAAAAAAAAAAAAGTTTTTTACAGATTTTATTAATTCATAAATATTGTATTTTGGGGGGTTGTACCACATGACATTTTTAACCTTGCCTTGTCATAAAAAGGTCAAATCATCTGATACTTTAAGAGACTTATTGACCTGTGATATAATTTACCATTTAGTTTTTTCCCTGCATATTTCTACATGTTAATAGCACCACACATCAAAGTTTTTCAAACTAATATTTAAACAAAACTGCTTCAAGAAACAATAATAATAAAATATTATGCCAAACTACTTAACAGGGTTATTATCATTAACAAAAACTAAAACCATGAAAAAACCTGTTCATTATTTGAAATAAAACAAACATTAAATTAAATAAAATTAAATATAAAATATAATATTATTTCAGCTAGATGCCAAGACAACATTTTCAGTTAGTTTAAATTGAATTAATAATATAAAAACTAAAATTGTAACATAATAATTATATTATAAATTTAAATAAATATTATAAATGAAAACAAAAAACTAAAAATATACAGACATAAAAAACTAAAAACTAATATAAATATAAAAAAGACAAAAAGTTAACAATTATTAAAATAAAAATACAAAAGTTTAAAGTAACATCTTATTCAAAATATTAAATAAAACTATAGTAGTATATCAGTATATCATATAGTAGATATTAAAATAACTGCTACTTCTTAAGATTTCATTTTAAAGAATTTCATCCATTTAATCTTTATTATAATATCAGGATGGTTGTACCAACCAGACATTTTTGCGTTTAGATACAAAATATCAAAATGTATTTTAATTCAAAAACATATTTTCATCACAGAAGAGGGACATTCAAGTAATTGTATATATTAGTATAATTTTTAATGAATGAACAACTAATAAAACTAGAAACATCATAATTCTGGGAAAGTATTTCTGATTATTGCCATGTTTGTTTGCATTTAACGCTGCATATGGCAACCAAAAAAGGAGCAACATCCTGTTTTTTGTTACTTGTTCCAAAAAGGAGTTTGATACTGGAAAAGCTACACTATTAAGTTACTGTCATGCTACTGAAAACTCTAGTAGTGCTTCTTCTTTATATATACACATATGCACACAAACACCATATACTGAACACAAAGAAGCGAAAAATCACATGACAGAAGTTTGTGCGTATGAGAAGACTGATTTACTTGCCGACGTGTAGAAGGTGTGCTCTCTGCAAAGCTCGTCCACGATTGACTCGCTCTGTTGCAGTCTCCTGTTGTCTGTTTGGTTAAACCGTCCTCTAGCAATCGCTCTCAGCGAGTCCAGCGTTAAACTGTACCTGATGACTGCAGGAAAACACCATTAGAACATTAAAAGCAGAACATAAAGAAACATAAAGAACAGTGCATCAGTGACTCACCAGTGTTTGTGTCTTTGTCAGACTTGATTCGATATTTGAAGCACACTTTGGTCTTCACACATACTGTGGTCCTCCCTTGAACCTGACATGTCTGTTGCAGATTGATCTTGCTAGGGTCGAAGGTCATCTCGGCAAGAAGCTCTGCAACATCCCGAGACCTGGATTAAATAAATTCAACAAGATGTTTACTTGAACAGAGCTGCACATGGAGGATTAATAGGTGTCTTGTTTCGTTCTGTGCAACAACAGCTGGATCGTAGATCATTCAGTCCAACTAAACACTTCAGATGGTCTCCAAAAATGCAATATGTGGTCAATTACAGGCAAATTGAGAGCTCCTAAAAGGCTGGGTGGTGCAGTTTGGGGACTGAAGATGGCAGAGGTCACTAGACTCCATGGCTTTGCTCTACAGTCACAGGGTTTCGGCGTTTAGTTGTCATTTTGTGGAATCTGTGATCTCTACAGGGGGATCTAAGAAAGGAAATGCTGCCAAGAGTTTCTTTGGTGGTTGGAGGCACTCTCACACAGTTTCAGAGGCCAGCAGAAATGGGTCGTAGCGGATGGACGTAACCCCTGACGGACAAGCCTCTGCGATGTGGGATGTCTAGGCTGAAGTCCAAATTTGAGACAGCTGCTGCGGGTGGGAACGAGGAAGCTGGACGCCCAGAGGGTAGTGGGTTCAAGTTACATACCGATGATTTTATTTTAGCCCCAGACATTAGTGGGAACTTAAAATATTGTACTACAGGATAGATAAAGAGGTATAAATTCAATGTAAGTTCACCAGAAAAGCGCAGCCCCTCCTATTCCTCCGATAGTGACGTCAATGATGCCGTCATCATTCAAATCCATGATGCCGTGAATTGATTGGCCGAAGAACTTCATGCTCTCTCCGTCTCCTCCGGCAGCAATGCGCTAAACACAGACATAAACAGATCATATAAACAAGGCTGATTCCTGTAGGCGCTTATGAATGTAAAGCAGGGTCTTAAACAGGGGAGCAACACTAGAGGAGGAACAGTCATTTATTGTCTGATTAAAAAAAAAAAATTGTGAAAATTACAATATACATTAAATAAAATGCAACAATTTACTAATATATAAGTTTACATAAATATAATAAATACTGCATTAAATTACACAAAATACCATACTTATTTTATTATTAATGTTATCATATATTTTATTAATATATAATATAAAATCTAGTCTATATTAATGGAATATTGCATTATAGGCATTAAACAAAAAATTATATTTATTATATTATTTTAAAGTTTATATATATATATATATATATATATATACTTCATTATATGAGTTAAACAGAAATGCTATATTTAATTAATAAAGTTTATAATAATATAATAAATATTGCATTATGTGCATTAACCAAGAATACAACATTATTGTTGTAACATATTACAGTTTGTATACAATTATAAAATAAATGCATAATATGAATTAAACAGAAATACAATATTCCATTATACAGTATGCACTACACAAAAGCACATTATTATTATTTTTATTATTATTATAATGGTAACACTTTAGTTTATGGGCCAATTCTGACTATTAACTAGTTGCTTATAAGCATGCATATTACTAGGGTATTGTCTGTTTGTTAGTACTTATAAAGCACACATTAATGCCTTATTCTGCATAACCATATTTTAGATCCTTTAATCCTCCCCATACCTAAACTTAACAACTATCTTACTAACAATTAATAAGCAGTAAATTAGGAGTTTATTGAGGTAAAGTCGTAGTTAATAGTGAGAAACTACAGTGTGATCATTTTTATTTTTATTATTATTATTAACATTTATATTAATATAAAATTAAACATCAAGTCCAGATAAAGTTAAATAGCTCTGTTCAGCTAAATGTTTTATTGTCCCATCCTTATAAAAGTATATAGGCTCCAGCATCCCTGTGACCCTACATAGGACACATAAGTAATTTGGAAAAACGATAAATGAAGGAACAAGTATATGTACATATATTTGAATGGCTTTGCAGTGTAAGTATCACAAATACACTGTAAGCATTGAATACATGAATATGTTACTGTTTGAATGTTCAAATGCAACTGTTTTATACAGGGATCCTTTCTACCCACCAAAAATGCTGAAGACCACTTGATGCTATACTTAGAAGATTCTTTACCTGTACATACTTCTCCTTTATTGATTTCTGAGAGCCGTGGTAAATATACACCGCCCCTCTGTGGTCATTCTCCAGAGGTGATCCGATCACTATGTCATTGAAGCCGTCCAGGTTGAGGTCAGGAACGGCAGCGATGGCAGTGCCGAAGCGTGCGCCGCAGGGCTCGTTCTCACTGACGCTCTTACAGTTGCTCTGGGAGTGAGCCGTACAGCAGGTCTGATTCACCGGCTTCAGCGTCATCTCATGTTCAAACAGCCCGTCCTGAGGGTAACAATCAGACACATGACGTAAATGCCTGAGACTGCAGATCCCAGTGTGGTCTACAGCCTAGTGGTTGAAGATATGGGTTCAAAAAAATGTAGGTTCGAACCCTGCCAATCAATAGCTATGTTTCCATCCAAAGTTCTGAATTTAACTTATGCAGAAAATTGGAATATTGAATAGAACATTTGCCAATAAGCACCATTTCCAATCCATGTGTTCAAGAGAACAAAATCGCCACTTCCTGGGAAACTGGCTGAAAGTATTAATAAAAAAAAAAAAAGAGAAATTTGCTGCTACCGGGGAAGACTGTGGCTCTTTTTTTCCTACATAAAAAATGACTTGCGCCTCAGAGCACGCAGAAGAAATACAATAACAAACTGCACCATGTTATCTTGAGTTCAGATGATGCTTGGGAACGCAATGTTATGAGACAGTTTTTTTGGTAAATGTTTCCATCTTAGTTTATGCGCAAGTTTTCTTATGGGTTAAAAAATTATCCACCTCAATTGATTTTTTTATGCTCATTTTAAGATTTCTTTGACATTTCCATTCAACATTTTTGTTCTTGAGTAAAGTTGTGGTCAGATTAGCAAAATGTTTGCAAGACTTTGCGAGTAAAAAAAGGCTAATTGTCCATCGTCAATAGTGTAGTGATGTATGAAGCTCAAACCAAGCAGCTTTCTGTTGATCAACACAGCGAATTTATGTGACCAATTTGAACGCTAAATCTGCGCAGGGAGCCTCACTTCACTATAACTTCATGCCAAACTACCAATTGTGCCGATTTCAATCGAAATTATTGGATTTTCTGCTATATTTTGCAGAGTTACTCCATGGAATTGGGCGAGAATTTACAAAAGACTTTTAAGAATTTTTTGAGAAAAGATGAGAGATTTTATTTTAAAGCCCAGTTCACACCACCAGCGACATACAGCAATAAAGCGACATGATTCCATTCATTTTCAGTGGAGAGCTGGCGAGCGACAATGACCGTTGGCGACAGAATATAGGTGTGTCAAGCATCGCAAGTCACGTGACAAATGTTAAGAATAGTTTAAGTTTATGCGAATGAACAGTGAATGCGGTGAGCGACAACCAATAGGAGTGAAGAATCAATATGCAAATAAACAAGAAATAAAGACCAATTGTAATTCGGTGGTGAACGCGATTTCACCAAATACAACATGTATACATGGAACAACATTCCAATCAACCAATCAGAATTGAGGGATACGTTTTCAAGAAATATCAGATTTAGGCTTACAATCAGGGTTAGATGCTTCACACCCTTGTTATTCACCAATCATTTCTCTCTGATTTTAGGAATAAATTATGGGTAGGGTTAGGTTTAGGGGTAGGGATTGGGTCAGGTCTATATTTTTGGACAGTAATGTTGATCCAGGAACATGTCTGACTTGGCAAAATCACAGCAACTGTAATTCGGTATGCAAATTTTATCATTGTCGGTTAGATTTCCTGAACATTGGTTAGACCTTCTTGGCAAACACTGTATGAAGGTCAAAGGCTTTTAAGAGGTTTTAAGAGTTGAATTTATGCCCAAAGATTGAAAGGAGTCTGAATGTTAAGTGACTTGATTTGAAAATTGTGGAGATAAAACATGAACAATATGTGACCCTGGACCACAAAACCAGTCTTAAGTTGCTGGGGTATATTTGT
>NW_015651641.1:1501183-1506667 GCF_001515625.1 Sinocyclocheilus rhinocerous
TCTGGCAATATGGGACCACATGAGGAACACAAAATCAGTCTTAAGTCGCTGGGGTATATTTGTAGCAATAGCCAACAATACATTGTTTGGGTCAAAATTATAGTTTTTTCTTTTATGCCAAAAATCATTAGGATATAAAGTAAAGATCATGTTCCATGAAGATATTTTGTAAATTTCCTACTGTAAATATATTAAAACTTAATTTTTGATTAGTAATATGCATTGCTAAGAACTTCATTTGAACAACTTTAAAGATGATTTTCTCAATATTTAGATTTTTTTGCAACCTTTAGGTTCCAGATTTTCAAATAGTTGTATCTCGGCCAAATATTGTCCGATCCTAACAAATCATACATCAATGGAAAGCTTATTTCAGATGATGTATACATCTCAATTTCGAAAAATTGACCCTTATGACTGGTTTTGTGGTCCAGGGTCACATATGTGCAATCAAAACAGTGCTGCCTTGTAAACACAAGTGCTTCAAAATAACACTGACCACTGGAAAAAACCTCAAAACCGATGGAAATTGCTCCATTTAAGCCACTATTTGGAAGTAGTTGAAAGCAGGTATTTTTCCACAGAGGCTGGTATTTTGCTGGAGATTTTACAGTTACATTAGATTTCCACTCCCATGATGCCAAGCTCCTACCCGTGCTCTCATTCCAACCCTTCCCCTGCTCCGGGAGCACTTATCTCAGGCTGAACACCAACACAACACACACTCCCTGAGGACAGATCCAGATTTACTGCTCCCACATGCTCTCGGCGTGCCCTACATGTGTTTTCAGTATGTGGAATGAGGCATATCACACACAGATTAAAGACACATACACACCTCATTGAGTCTGTAGACGTAGACTTGACCTTGTTCGTCCCTCTCTGGACCCATATACATGGGAGCTCCTACCAGAAGGATGTCAGTGTAACTGTCACGGTCGATGTCATGCGTCTGGAGAACGCTGCCGAAATAGGAGCCGATCTAAGAAGAACATGACACACTTAATAAATACCACTGAGAATGAAACTGCAATGGAAACATGCAAAAATCCCTATGTAAAACATATATAATTCAGGTAACACTTTAGAATAGGGAACACATATTCACTATTAACTAAGAGATTTCCCTGAACAAACTCCTAATTTACTGCTTATTAATAGTTAGTAAGATAGTTGTTAAGTTTAGGTATTGGGTGGATTAAAGGATCTAAAATACGGTCATGCAGAATAAGGCATTAATATGTGCTTTATAAGTACTAATATACAGCCAATATGCTAGTAATATGCATGCTAATGAGCAACTAATTAATAGCTAAAATTTGATCCTTAAAATAAAGTGTTACCATAATTCACTTATATGCATATATTAATTCTTTATACATTATAGCAGTATTGCTTTTAATTTACATTGTTTAAACAACATTTAAATTAAAAGTATTTTTTGTTTTACTCTAATATCATTAAATGTTTTGTATCGCAGTAATGAAAATCTATTAAGAATCTTGGTAATGAAAAAACACTCAAAAGTAAAAATTACATTAATAATGTTACAGTGACAATTTGGGGAGGAAATATGCTTAATTGTCATGAAAATAAACTATAAAAAATAACATATATACTGTATATATGTCACAATAAACAATATGTTCCTTACAATTAATTTTATATACATTATTTATAGAATATAATGTCTAAGTATAACTTAAGATTTTCTTGTTCTTTTGATTTTGTGGTAAATGTGGTAAATGTCTTGTTTTGTGGTTATGTTTTAAATTAATTTGATATAAATTACATTTTAAAATATAATCTCTTTATATAATTTTTTTTCTGTTGATTTTGGAGTGAAATTTGGTGTGATCTGAACATGTTTTAAAATTCATATATATTCATTTATAAAAATGTAATTCTTGATATAATTTCTTTAGTTTCTTTTGATTTTGGGGTAAAATATGATCAGTTTTTTGCCAGATCCACCCAAAATTGTTTGAGGTTGTGATTATGAAGGTACCTGCTCTCCTTTCAGCGTCTGTGTTATGGTGACATTTTCTCCGTCGAAGCGGTACACCATGACCCGCCCGCTGTGGTTAAAGCGCGGTGCTCCTGTGATGTACAGCACCCCATGGGGTGTGTGCGCCGACTGCACGTCATAACCTGCAAGCAAAACCACCACACAACTAACCCAACCTAACCCAGCCATTTACAGCAGTCTGCACGCTTAATACGAAACAGCTGGGGCCCAAATCATAAACTGTTTCATTACAGCAGACACAGACATTGCTGGAAATAATGCTAGAATAAACCAGCTTGACTGATTATAACTCTTTTTCCTCAAATCAGCATTTACAAAACGGTGCTTCCGCGCAGCTTGTTCTCCAAACACATTTATCAGGCAGAGTCATTTCAACTTACTGCTTTTGTTTCATTCTGGAGCGACATCCTTAAAAGGGGATGTGCGGAGAGTGTGAGCGTTTGCACTTGGCGTGTGAGTGTTTATGGGACGGCAGAAGATCGTGACAATGTGTTTAGACTACTAGCACCATACTGTCCTCTATTGTAAGCTTCCTTGTCTCTCTGAGGAGAATATTATGAAGGAAATAAAATTCCTGATATGCATATTCAACATTTTTATTGTTGATTATTTGGCTACAATCATTTAAGGCCTTGGCTTATTGCCTTTCTAGTTTTCTAGGCCTTAACTAGGCATGAAGTTAGAGGTATAGCTAGTTACTTAAGCTGTTAGTGACTAAACCAAAGCAGTTGTTGCCATGGATGGGACACAAACTTGATCTGTGGTGCTCATGCAGGTGAGTTCAAAAATTATTTACGACATTTGCTATTTTATTCATGATTTTCTGTCCACTCGTACTATTAATAAAAGTGGCCCAAAAGAAGAAGTTAAATGTCATTCGTAGTCCTCACCTACGTATCCCGCTATGCCTTCGTATCTCTGCACTGCAGGGTCGTGGAAGGTGTTTTTTTTGGGAACGACAAACTCTTGCCCAGACTGCATCACTACAGTCCCGTTCCAGTCGAAAGCACCCACGGCTCCCAGCATCACACTTGCCTGTCAGAAAGATACATTATATTACATATATTACAATTACAAGCACATTTAAACTCCAATTACCATATGTGAGGTGCTATACTGCATGTGTGTGCATTGATCAATGTTTATATGTGAATAAATGGCTAAATTAAACCTGTTCATCATATAAATCGACCATGTGTCTTCAGAAGACTTGGATTCATATGGATTACTTTAATGATGTTATGATGAGCTCTGAAGTGTCAAAGTTTTGGTAGAAATGGCTTTTAATGGAGGGGTCTTCATTATCTTTCTTCTTCATCTGTGATTTGAATAGGATGAAAGTCTTATGGGTTTGGACTGACATGAGTAAATTATGAGAATTTAAATTTTTTGGTAAACCATCCCTTTAAGCTCAATCCGCAGAACTTCCACTTGTCCCTCCTTTTCTTTAAAATAGCTATTTTTCCTTACAAATTGGAATATTGCAGAAAACAAGTTTTTTGTTGCGCATTGCAAAATTGATTTTGCGAATGTGTTTCCATTGTAGTTTATGCACGTCTTCTTATCAGATAAAAAAAAATTATCTCCATGAATTGAGCACATTCGTTTTATATGCATTTTAAGATTTAATGCGCATCATGGCATTTCACAAAATCCCAAAATGTGCATAAATATACATAAATATACATGGACAGAAACATGGCTAATGAGACACTTACAATGGAAGTGAATGGAGTCAATTCCTAAATGTTACAATACTGATTCAATAGTATAGCTACAGACAATATGTTTATTCATATGATTTTACTGTGAAAAAAATCATTTTCTGTATTATATCCTATTTTACTCTGCAGTGCCTAAAAATTAAAACAATTGTAAAAATGTAAACAGCTCTCATATATCACACACGTTTTAAAGGGGTCATATGATGCGATTTAAATTTTTCCTTTCTCTTTGGAGTGTTACAAGCTCTTGGGGCATAAAGAAGATCTGTAAAGTTGCAAAGACTAAAGTCTCAAATCCAAAGAGATATTCTTTATAAAAGTTAAGAGTCAGCCACGCCTACCTAAAACGGCTCGTTCTAACACGCCCCCACATACCTACATCACGATGGTGGGGCATAGAGGAGAAACAATAATGTACAATATGTGGAAAATAATGTGTTTTTTGAACCTTAAACCGCATAAACACATTTCATTACACCAAATACACAAAATAATGTTCTTTTTAGCAGCATCATATGACCCCTTTAACAGAAGATTTAATGTAAGTGCTAAAGTTCTCCAAAAACTGGCTCCATTTACTTCCATAACTCCATTTGTGCCATTCTTCCTGGATGTGATAATTATTTACATAAAAATGTTTTTACAAACAATTTGTTCTGTTTGCATTTTATGACTAAGACCCAATGTGTTTACAGACTACCCAGCGATGCGTTCAAAAATTTGCTAGAGAAGTAACACTGCTGTCTCTGTCAAACTGAGAAAGGATGTGACTCGCTGACAGACTCATAGCACTTCCTTCTGCGATTCATAACCAAACACTGAAGCGCTTTTGTGTTTCCTCTGTAGTTACATATGACACGCCAGCAGCAGGATGTCAGAATGAGATAAATCAGACAACAGGACGGGTCTGAATCTGATCTATACTACAATAGTCAAGAGAGCAGGACACTTACTTTAGACGTGTGAGCGCTGAATCCCGACTGAGACATTTCCATCTCAAACGAGGAGGTGTGTTTCTCAGATGTGGCTGTTAGACAGAGGCTATTTTTACATTTTTGACACAGATTTGACGAAAAATGCTCAACAGTAAACATTTTAAAATGATTCACATATTTGCAGTAAGAAAATATATGTAACTAGATAGTTATAGTTAGAACTTTTGGGAGAAACTGGGAGAGTGCTGTTTCTGAAAAACTTGCCATCGTGATGTTAGGATGTTGTGAATGGTTGACAGGTTGTTGCTATGCAGTTGCTAAGGTGTTTTCGGTGGTTGCTAGGGCTGTGCTAGGTGGTTGTTAGGGTCCTAAGCTAGGTAGTTGCTTACCTACTCGAATCTCTATGATATTCTATTCACTAAATATCTGGGTGAAGGAAAAATAATTCACACAAAAATTTAAATTTTAAAATGTACTCACCCTCAGGGCATCCTTGATGTAGACGAGTTTGTTTCTTCATCGGAACAGATTTGGAGAAATGTAGCATTACGTTACTTGCTCACCAATGGATGCTCTGCAGTGAATGGGTGCCGTCAGAATGAGAGTCCAATATTATGAATAGAGAACTTGTATTTTAGCCAGAAGCAACGGTTTGAAGTTAAAAATGTCTTGATGGATTTGTTTCTTACAAACATGCACTTTTTGGCTTCACAAGCCATTAACTGATGGACTGGAGTGGTGTGGGTTACTTGTGGATTATTGTGATGTTTTTATCAGCTGTTTGGACTCTCATTCT
>NW_015651641.1:1508602-1510064 GCF_001515625.1 Sinocyclocheilus rhinocerous
TAACATTTCCGTCACATGCTTGAGGTATTCGGCCAATCACAATGCACTGGATAGTTGGCCAATCACAGCACACCTCGCTTTTTTAGAACGATGAGCTTTGTAAAAGTCGACGTGTTTCAGAAAGGTGGGGCATAGAGGAGAAACAATAATGTACAATATGTGGAAAATAATGTGTTTTTTGAACCTTAAACCGCATAAACACATTTCATTACACCAAATACACAAAATAATGTTCTTTTTAGCAGCATCATATGACCCCTTTAACAGAAGATTTAATGTAAGTGCTAAAGTTCTCCAAAAACTGGCTCCATTTACTTCCATAACTCCATTTGTGCCATTCTTCCTGGATGTGATAATTATTTACATAAAAATGTTTTTACAAACAATTTGTTCTGTTTGCATTTTATGACTAAGACCCAATGTGTTTAAAGACTACCCAGCGATGCGTTCAAAAATTTGCTAGAGAAGTAACACTGCTGTCTCTGTCAAACTGAGAAAGGATGTGACTCGCTGACAGACTCATAGCACTTCCTTCTGCGATTCATAACCAAACACTGAAGCGCTTTTGTGTTTCCTCTGTAGTTACATATGACACGCCAGCAGCAGGATGTCAGAATGAGATAAATCAGACAACAGGACGGGTCTGAATCTGATCTATACTACAATAGTCAAGAGAGCAGGACACTTACTTTAGACGTGTGAGCGCTGAATCCCGACTGAGACATTTCCATCTCAAACGAGGAGGTGTGTTTCTCAGATGTGGCTGTTAGACAGAGGCTATTTTTACATTTTTGACACAGATTTGACGAAAAATGCTCAACAGTAAACATTTTAAAATGATTCACATATTTGCAGTAAGAAAATATATGTAACTAGATAGTTATAGTTAGAACTTTTGGGAGAAACTGGGAGAGTGCTGTTTCTGAAAAACTTGCCATCGTGATGTTAGGATGTTGTGAATGGTTGACAGGTTGTTGCTATGCAGTTGCTAAGGTGTTTTTGGTGGTTGCAAGGGCTGTGCTAGGTGGTTGTTAGGGTCCTAAGCTAGGTAGTTGCTTACCTACTCGAATCTCTATGATATTCTATTCACTAAATATCTGGGTGAAGGAAAAATAATTCACACAAAAATTTAAATTTTAAAATGTACTCACCCTCAGGGCATCCTTGATGTAGACGAGTTTGTTTCTTCATCGGAACAGATTTGGAGAAATGTAGCATTACATCACTTGCTCAGCAATGGATCCTCTGCAGTGAATGGGTGCCGTCAGAATGAGAGTCCAATATTATGAATAGAGAACTTGTATTTTAGCCAGAAGCAACGGTTTGAAGTTAAAAATGTCTTGATGGATTTGTTTCTTACAAACATGCACTTTTTGGCTTCACAAGCCATTAACTGATGGACTGGAGGGGTGTGGGTTACTTGTGGATTATTGTGATGTTTTTATCAGCTGTTTGGACTCTC
>NW_015651641.1:1513695-1526481 GCF_001515625.1 Sinocyclocheilus rhinocerous
TGACGGCACCCATTCACTGCAGAGGATCCATTGCTGAGCAAGTGATGTAATGCTACATTTCTCCATATCTGTTGGATGGCCCGAGGGTGAGTAAATTGTCAGTAAATTTTTGGGTGAACTACTCCTTTAATGCCAGCCTGCATTTTTTTATTGCCTGATTTATTGTCTAAGAAGCAGCCAGAGACTGCTTGTGTTGTACAACTTTCACTGTTCATAGTCAGACATTAAAGTCTATCATCAATAAACACTGGCATGTTCTGAGAGCTGATGATATCGGATACAGAATCTTCAAGGAGCCTCCCCTTTTTTCATATTATAGGGGACGTAACATAAGAGATTTATTGTCTGCCATGTGAAAATCTCATGCCTAACCGTATGTTTAATGCTTAAGGTTAGGGATTTACACATTTTTGTTGTACTATTTTAGGTACGTTACCCTCTAAGGCAAAGATCTTGCTTCCTAAGGCATCCACGATGGTCACTAATGCTCTTTCATCCGACACATTGAAGAAATGATCGCTTTTGAGCTCGCTAGCAATGGATTCTATTTCATCAATAAACTTCTTTACATCTTCAATGCTTTTATTCTGTCGATTATAGTCACCAAGGACCTACAAAAGACAAATTACACGTGCCACGTTAAAAATGAACAGCAATCTATATTGTCTACTGAAACCATTGAATCCATGCACCACAGTATTTATGTTATTTTATTTTATTTTTACCATACATGGATGAATATACTTACAGCAACAGCGAACCGCTCAATCCCATCTTTTTCACACTGATCAATGACATTTTTCAAATTGAAATGGTCATGTGACTCGCCATCTGTGACGATCACCATGACTTTTTTGACACCTAGTCTTGCTCCTCGCTCCACTGTAAAGGCCTCTTTCCTTTAGAAAACAAACAACATCAGGTCAGCAGATTCTGTACAAAGTTTAAAACTTCCTTTGTTTGAACTGACACATTGAAAATGATGATTATTAGGAGATTTTTCTGAAATACAACAGGCTCCAAAAGTCTAAAACCACCAGTGAAAATGCTTTAAATTATTATCATTTAATACAATTGTTTTCATTACAAATGATAATATCAGCGTAACAACTTTACATTAATTTCAGAATTTCTTATTCCACCTTTTGCTTAATGATTATGTTACCCAGAATACATTTTATTATAAAATTTCTGTTTAAGATTTTAAGCTTAGTTTCAAATTTAAAATAAAATTGTGAGTCTTGTTTTTTGATACCTTGCTGTATCAATGCCGAGAGCTGTCATGGTTTTGTGGCCGGTTCTTTGAGGTATCAAAGCAGCTTCCTCAAGAAGGTCTTTTGTGTTACTGAACTGGCTGAGTTTGAAGTTGTGGCCGACATCGTCTCCGTAAGACACAATGCCCACCTGGAGAAGCAAAAGCCCAAACAAAAACTCACACATAAAGTTCAGGCGGCCCTCAGACACACCGTTGTCTCTCTCTCAGCTAAACGTCTCTGTCTGTGCTGACTCAAAAGTGAAGTCATTCTCTCAAAAAAAGCTCTGCGAACATTTATTTAACCATGGAATATGTGGTCCCAGCTAAACCTTTTGGAGCCGCATTTTCCAGCGGCGTGCTCAAGAAAGCCTTTATTTGCCTAGAATCAAACCACCTAGCAGCTTCTCCATGGAAAGTCTTTATGTAATACTCCTTGTAATGATGTTAGTATAAGCTGATGACAGTTCCACTTTGACAAAACCAATCGCTTTGGTTTTCAACAAGTACACAATTTAGAAAACCGTTTTAAATCCAACCACTAAAAAACCCTGTTTATGGGACCCAAAAATGAAAATTCTTTCATTATCAGTGTTATTGTAGTATCATTCAGAAACTCAGTTTTTTTTTTATATATATATTTTCAATTACTTTTTGTATTTTTTGTTCTTATTTTAATTTTAGTTAAAGCTGCAGTCCGTAAGTTTTGCCTCTTTGTCGCCATCTCTGTTTGAAAACCTGCAATTGCAGCTATTTGTGGAATTATCTTTCTTGCGTGGGTTGTGCGCCGGCACTGATCTAATGAGTGGCTGTCAGTCACCGCACTGGTGTGGATACTGCACTTTGTATTCACAGATTCTACATCTTGAAAGAATTACCCAAATAAGAGTTTTCACTGGAGAATGTCATCTGAACAAGTAACAACTGCCACTTTTGTTCTGACCAACTGAGGAAAAAAGCATTACAATAAATTGCGCTATCAATGGTGATTAAATCTAACGATCGGTTAGCTCATATCACATCAAATCGTGCAAATTATTATTATCGTCATACTTTGTTTTCAAATTGTTGACTTTAATAACATCAGCATTGCGAGAGTGCATGTATTTAGTGTGTATTAGCGTTACCTGTAGATTTCAATTTCTGTACAGTCTAATCTCTAATTGGCATACCATTCGAATCTTGGTTTTGGCTACGGGTGAATCTCCAGACACTGATGATTGTCGTTTCGACCTTTCTGGATTGCAATCCACCATTTATTCCAGCTGCTGTGAGAAAAAGGCTATAAACGATCCGTCACCTGCAGCATCCTCACGTGCGATATAGCATACTAGCCGGGACAACTTCTTTATGTTTACAGACGTGACGTAATGACGCAGCGGCATGCTCGAAATTCCCGCGAAAACCTACCCATACCACTCAAATTAGAAAACTTTATTACAAGCTTAACGTTGTGAATCGAGCTAAAGTATATAGTTTTGAACACTGGCTGGTCATGTACTTGCTCAAATATTGATTTTGGATAATTTTTAAACAAAAAAGTTACGGACCGCAGCTTTTAAGTTTTAGTAATTTGGTTGTGTTTTTTTCCCCATTTTATTAGTTATTGTTTTTTAATATGTCTATATAGTTTTAATACATTTTTAATTTTTAGTTTTAGTTATTTTAGTAAATTGAATAAAACTAAATGAAAATTAGGAATATTGCTTTGGCAACTAGCTAAAATAAAACTGCCCTGCAACTACCTGAAATACAATAAATTTTAGTTTAATTACTACAATCACTAAAACTAAAACTGAAATAAAAATAAATGAATGCTAAATAGAAATATAAAAAACGAATAAAAATGATAAAAAACAAGAATACTAGAATTTCTAATTTACAGAGAAATGAAAATGAAAGTGAAAAATGTAAAAATAATAGATTATTCAAAATATTAATATATGTATAGTACATAAGTAATACTAAAATTACAATTTTCCAAACTTGTATACATTTATTTTGCCCTGTGGAACCAAAAAAAAAAGTGATTTTTTTTTTTTCCCAGTGATTTTTTTGTCCATACATTGAAAATCAGTGGGGTCAAATGTTGTTTGAAACATTCTTTGAAATATCTTTTTTGTGTGTGTGTGTGTGTGTGTGTGTGTGTGTGTTCCAAAAAAAGGAAAGTCAGTCATACAGGTTTGAATCCACTACAGGGGAAGTAAATGATGACAAAATCTCCATTTTTGGGCCAACTATTCCTTTAAGAAATCAGCTTGTGTTAAACATCCAATGATGCAGCAAGTGGATATTTTATTTTAAATTGATGTGATTTCTAAAGTGTTTCCAGACAAACTACATGGATGCTCTCCAGAGCACTATAATTAAAAAAAAATCTCACCCGGGCTGGTCCAATTTCAATGCTCTGGAGAAATTTGACCAGGAACTCTGTGATGTGATTCCAGGGGTAGATGCTGTTGGAGCCGTCCAACACTATGACAATGTCCATATCCTGCTTGCACTCTGAAACAAGCAAATAAACCTAATGAGCACCTTCATTACAATTATATAGCGAGAAAGAGAAATAAATATCACATTGCTTTCGTTTAAATTCCTAAAAGGAAGCTGAATGCCAACAGCCACGAGTAGGTTTACATAGGAAATAAATTGCATAGCTGACTGAAACTGTGCACACTTAAAAATGTTATGAAACATATTGAGCCATGAAATTGGAAGTGACACTGACCTCGCTGTGACACAGAAAAGCAGTGATTAATCACAGCTTATGTTGTTTTTCCAGACACTTTTTGTATACGGAAGAAATTGTGCTTTAAAATGATATGAGCTTTCATTAGAAACTCAATATAGTCTGTACATCTGTTTATACCGTGGTAAATAAAGGTTGAATGCTAACCAGCGCTATTTGCCATTTAGAATCAAATTGAAAATTTGAATTTGAATTTAATGAAGCAGAATTCAAATGAAATGATGCGGCGGACAGTCTTTCCTGTGCTGGTTGTTGCTATGAAACATTATGATGAGTCACTGGTTCTGTGTTGCGTTGGGAGATGTCAGCTCTCCTAAAACTGTCCTAACATGGACATGTGGCACAGGGGGGACCGGCTGTGGTTTACACGGCTGGAATGTGCTAATGTACACTCACAACACGTGTGTGTCGTACCTCGTACAGTCGGAGCGATGGAGTTGAGGACTTTGAAGGAGGAGCTGACGTTCGAGCAGATCCCAGTGATGTAGTGTTGTTTTCCACACATGTAGCCGTACTGAGGACCACAGGCCTGTCCAGAGAGAGGGATTGAGGCACTGAGTATCTGACGTGACATGAAACTTTATGGTCCTCACAGAAAAATAGCCTAGAATTTTTTTTGTCTTATGTACACTGCCCTTCAAAAGTTTTTTTTTTTTAAGATGTCTCTATTATGCTCATCAAGGTTGTATTTATTTGATCTAAAATACAGTAAAAACAGTAATATTGTGAAATTTTATTGCAATTTAAAATAATGGTTTTCTATTTTAATATACTGTAAAATATCATTTATTCCTGTGATGCAAAGCTGAATTTTCAGCATCATTACTCCAGTCTTCAGTGTCACATGGTCCTTCAGAAATCATTCTAATATGCTGATTTATTATCAATGTTGAAATTTTTTTTTACGTTTTTTTTTTTTTTTGGAACCTGTGATATTTTTTTCAGGAATCTTTGATGCATACAAAGTTTAAAAGAACAGCATTTATTCAAAATGATGCTGAAAATTCAGCTTTGCATCACAGGAATAAATTGCATTTTAAAATATATTCAAATATAAACCAGTTATTTTAAATTGTAATTACATTTCATAAAATCACTGTTTTTACTGCATTTTTCATCAAATAAATGCAGCCTTGATGAGCGTAAGAGACTTCTTTCAAAAACATTAGAACATCATACCGAACCCAAACTTCTGAATGATTGTACTGTACATATACATATATACAGTCGTGTGGAGTGACTCTTCCATTTTTTATGTAATTGTTGAGAGTTGAGAGCTTTACCTCCCACAAATAATTATTTAAATTGTAATGTTTATGTGGAACTATTTCCGTTTCAGTCCTTTGCAGCTTATGGAAGCTGGAACTGCATATGGGAACAGTTGGAAACAATGTGTCAAAAAGCTTACTACTGCATGGGAATGTTTTGGTGTGACATGCTGAACTCCATATTGTTTTCATTACCTTCTATTAAACTGGTTACATGGAATATTTGTATTTTTAAAACATCATCTGTCACACTGCAGGACCATAAACAAGCTAAATGAAAAAAGTGATAAAAAAGTAGTGAAAATGTCCAGTTGTCACTTGCTCTAATACTGATTCATCGAAGTTCTGTTACACACCTTGTCAAACAAAATCCTAATGGAATTTTATAATAATTTGGACTCAGTTCTAATGGGATCAAACAAGAACCTACTGGATAAACTGAAATTCCTACTTTTCCATTACTTTTTTTTCTCAGAATATCAGTTCAACCAATCGGATTACATTTGATTCATAAAAGAGTGTACTGGAAAAGATGTGTTTTCATGAACTGCAATCACAGATTGCCGGCAATTTGTTCAGTCATAAAATAAAACCATTAAGCAGAATAGTGCCAGCATGTCATGGCTGTTCTATAATTATAAACACTAACTGGAAAATCCGAATGTTTCTACAAACCTTTTTTAATGTAACGATTTAAAAAGTCTGTGATCAGACACTATTAATTAACAGTGGCTAAAGTAACAGAAGACATAAAGATCTCAGTGCAACACATCCGCAGATGTTCCCTACCAGAAAGCCACTGCCGTCTGGGTTAACCACCAGCGTCGTCCCCATAGTCATGTTTTCCTTCACTTCATTTATGTTCGGAATTGTTGTGTTTTCTGTGAGAAAAATAGACAAATATGCACTCACAGTGAAAATCCCATGAAAAGAATATCTAAACAAAAACTCCGCTGCATTTTCCCATATAGGCAGACTGAATGCTTTTGCTCAAACACAGACCCTTGAGATTGTCTTTCTATTTGACTTTTTAAAAACAAAAGGCATTGCTGGGGTCCTTCATGCGGGGTTTTAATGGAGAAAAATCACAGTTACGCAGTGCTTTTGTCCCTTCCTGCTTCACAATGTAAGCCACATGCATGAAAACTAGTAAGAAAAATAATATTGTCAACCCATACAACCAACATTGTCCATATTTT
This sequence comes from Sinocyclocheilus rhinocerous, assembly GCF_001515625.1. Lineage (NCBI taxonomy): Eukaryota > Metazoa > Chordata > Actinopteri > Cypriniformes > Cyprinidae > Sinocyclocheilus > Sinocyclocheilus rhinocerous. The sequence continues at coordinate 1,520,164 of NW_015651641.1, forward strand.
AGATAATGCTTTGTGATTTCAAACACTAACACCGAGACATGTTTAAAATGATGAATTAAAAAAGTCAAAACACTGAGGGTAGAGATTCATTTGTTCTGAGATCAGAATTCCTGTTGGAAGTGTTTGATATTGTGGAAGATCCCTGAGGTAATTAAAGACGACATGCAACATTGAGTTATCTGGTGAAGGATTATGTAATTATGGGTAGATTAGACATTAAATGTTTTTTGGATCACTTCCTGTCTAGGCCTCCTATGAGAGTCAGACATTCAGGCAGAGGTTAGCATTCAAACAGATTTAGCGCTACAGGCTAATGAATCTTACAAACAAAACATTATATCATTGATCAAAATGTGCAGTGATGCAAACATACTCTCTTAATGTGAGCATTTAATCAAAATAGATCATATTTACATTCAGAATGCACATTCTTGGTCTTTTTTATCTGATAATTCATGGTTCACGTTTTTACAGATCTTTTACAAACCGCGCCCAACATTTCGTTTTCTACAATAAATATGTTTTACTCAGAAATGTGTCACAATACTACACTAAAACGAGTTGCACATTCTGTTTTAGGCTGATCTCAAGTAACGCTGCACTACTGCACTTTGGCCTCTCTACTGCCACCTGTGGCTGAAATGTAACATGTAATGTAATCAGCAGATGAATCTGACGATTGATTTTAGGTAGTCTGTAATCACAATATCAGGCTCATCTGAAAAATGTTGTCTGAGCAAGTAGGTCGCATATCTGCAACCATTATAGCTAGGGTTGGGTATCGTTTGAATTTGATTGATTTTAGGTAAACATTGTGAGTCTGTAATCACAATATCAGGCTCATCTGAAAAATGTTGTCTGAGCAAGTAGGTCGCATATCTGCAACCATTATAGCTAGGGTTGGGTATCGTTTGAATTTTATCAATTCCGATTCCGATTCCGATTCTACTTATCGATTCCGATTCTTTTCGATTCCCAGTTTCGATTCCAATGTGATTAAATAATGATATCAAACATTTATCCTGCATCTCTTTTTTGCAAACCATTTATTGGAGCTGAATACCATGAACAAAAATCAACAGGCTACATAAAAACTGGACTCTTTAAGAGCTGTTTGTGTGCAAAATAGAACTGCATGATTCTGGATAAATTGAGATGAAAAATTGAAAAAAAAAATTATTTGTATTTTTTTCACCCAATGGAAGTTGTGGTTCACTCATGATTCTGAAGAAAAAACATTAGACAACTAAACAAAATCACATGTAATTTATGAATAAATGATTCAATGACTCACTCAAGATGTACTTGTTTCATTACTGGATGAATCGGCGTTCTTGAACTAATCTCTTGTATGATTCAAAGACAAATACATTTTAACAGCCCCTTTTCGCCACCTACTGGCGTAACAATGTAATCGATAAATCTTCATTTGAAGTGTCAAATTACTTTCAAAAGATGATTTACTCTATTTTAATCGCTACCATACACATCGTACACACAGTTTATATCTGAACTATAAACTTTTATCCCAGTACTTCTGTGATTTGAATGTTTGTAACACAGAAATAATGATACTATGTGGCTGAAATGACTGTGAAGCTGTTTCGTTCATGACAGATGACACCTCCTCTCTTTAGGTCAACGGCAGCGCGAACGCAGATTTAAATGTTCAAATCACACTGATGTGATCGTATGCTGCACGGACGAACCAAGTGATAACAACATTGATCACACACGTCAAAGGTTGAGGAATGAAACAGATGAATCATTGTAATTTAGGAATAGAATCACGTTGGTGTTTGAATCGATCGCTTGGTCCGGTCCTCACAGATGAAGAAAAAAAAGCTCATAGGACTCGATAGGTGGAATCGAAATTTTAATTTGACAAGTATCCGATTCCTGACCTTAAGTATCCGATTCTGGAATCGGAATCGATTTTCGATTCCCAACCCTAATTATAGCCAGAGATTATTTTCTTAACTTTAAGAATGATTGACACAAACAAAACCAAATTTACCAAAAAATGTATCCAATTGCTCCAAATATAAACAAATGAATGGGGGTAAGGCAAGAACACAGGCTGATTTTTCTTATTTACTAGCTCAATAATGGAATTTGTTCATTTTACCCCCCAAAACAGTTGAGGCCTCTGTACTTGCTTGTTCTTTTCACTTGTATTGAATCACTTGAATTGTATCATTCCTCACTTGTAAGAAGCTTTAGATAAAAGCATCTGCTAAAGTAATGTAAATGTATGCAAATGACCTATGAGTCAAGGTCAAATTCTCTCTGGCCAGAGTCAGTATGAACTCTCAGGCCACAGTCTGCTTTTCCTCCTCTTGTATTCTCAGATAGCTCCTCTAGAAAGTGTACACAGATGTTTCAGCCGTGGGGTCTTCAGGTTAAGTGTCAAGACATTAGTACTCACAAAAGTTTGTGTAAAGGCTTCCTAAATTAAATTACATACTAGCTCCTGAAATAGAAGGATGGGACTTTCCTCTAGAACGCACCTCTGCATTTGGTGGCTGATAATAAGCTGATCTGTTGACTTATAAGGACAAAGAAACATGTAAACATGAGATTTCTATGACGTACAGTACACTACAAATCAAAAGTTTGGGATCGGTATGATTTTTTCACATTATGAAAAATGTCTCATGCTCAACAAGAGTGCATTTTTGGTTAAAAAGGTCAGTAAAAACATCAATATTGTAAAATATTCTTGCAATTTAAAATAACTGGTTTCTATTTGCATATATATTATAAAATGTAATTTATTCCTCTGATGCAAAGCCGAATTTTCAGCATCATCACTCCAGTCTTCAGTGTCACATGATCCTTCAGAAATCATTCTAATATGCTGATTTGAATATGAAGAAACACTTCATATTATTATCAATGTTGAAAACAGTTGTGCTGCTTCATATTGTTTATGTAAATTGTGATACTTTTTTTTTCAGGATTCTTTGTTCAGTAGTTACAAAATCAACCTTTATTTGATATGGAAATCTTTTGTAACATACATTTTCTGAAAAATTTTACTGTCAATCGAATGCATCCTTGCCAAATTAAATAATTAATTGTATTACTAACCCCAAACTTTCACACGACCGTGTATTTCTGAGTGAAAAAATGAAGGAAAAAAAAAAAAACCTGACCAAATATTAGTGTTAATATTTATGAAATTAGTGCTATTAGTGTTAATCTCATCTACGAAATTACTGATGAAAGTGTTCATTAATGAAGGTCTGGTCTGGCATGACCAGAAATGCACATCATATTGACAACTAAATTATATTAAATTAAACATTCTGTTGCTAAAAAATAAAACTGACTAGATAAAATATTGGCTTATTTTAATTTCAAGTATTTCTGTGTCAAAAAGATACAATTAGGACTGAGGAAGCATATACCATTTGCCCTCTCTGGAGGTTTTATTTTGGAAAGATGATTTGAGAACCCCATTCTCAAATCTGGAGCAGTTTGCACGCCAAGTCTAAGTGCCATGTTAGTGCATGGCATATTCCTCATCTGCTAGTACCCTTAAGTCACTAGCAGAGTTTAGCATGGTCAAAGTACCATTGAGGAACTATGACAATTTCTCACCAACTGAGGTAACGTCTGTTCCCTTCCAGTCGGTCAAGTGATGGCAAACCCCGCAGGGAACCAACCCTCTGGGGACCATCACTCCTCTTGCTCCTCCGATCCAGTGGAGCGACCCACGGAACGCGCTGGGCCCTCTTTAAAGAGCGTACCAGCGGTATCCAGTGGACCTCCCCCCGACCAGATGTCGATCTCAGCATCAGAGGGAGAGCTGTCCGATGAGGATTCGGCTGCGCTGCCGCCCTCCGGGACGGTGGCAAAGCCTGAATCGGATCCGGAGATGACAGCTATGCTTTCCCGGGCTGCCGAAAGGGTCGGGTTCGAGTGGAAACCTCCACCGTTTCCCAAGCCCTCATGGCTGGATGATTGGTTTCTCGGGGTGGCTCGCGCTGGCTCTCAGCGCCCCGCCCCGGTGCCTTTCTTCCCGGAGGTGCATGACGAGCTCACCAGGTCGTGGACGGCACCTTTTACTGCCAGAAACCGGCCGGCGGACTCCTCCTCCCTCACCACCCTCGACGGCAGTGCAGCGAAGGGGTATTCGGCGATCCCCCCGGTGGAGCGGGCGGTAGCGATGCAATTGTGTCCTAAGTCCGCCTCCTCCTGGCGGGGAGACCCGGTACTTCCTTCCCGGGCCTGTAGGCATTCGTCTGGTCTAACCGGCAGTGCCTATACGGCTTGCGGGGAAGCTGCTTCCGCCTTACACGCTATGGCGTTACTGCAGGTGCACCAGGCTAAGGCACTGAAGGACCTGCACGAGGGTGGTCACGATCCGGAAGTTCTGAAAGAGCTCCGAACCGCCCGAACCGCCACGCTCCGAGCGACGAAGGTCACCGCGAGTTCTCTGGGTCGTGCGATGTCCACGCTTGTGGCGCTTGTGGGCCATCTCTGGCTGTGTCTGGCAGACATGAGGGACACCGACAAGGTTCGGTTCCTCAATTCCCCTGTGTCCCAGACCGGCCTCTTCGGCGACGCAGTCGAGAGCTTTGCCCAGCAGTTCTCGGCTGCCCAGAAGCAGACTGAGGCGATCCGACACATCCTGCCCCGGCGGGCAGCTGCTGCCTCCACCCGTCCGCCGGCTGCAGCGGTCGAGTGGTGTTCTTCTCGCCGAGAAGACCCCCGGAGATGCCCGATTGCGGTCGTGCTTTCCTTTCTGCAGCAAGGGCTGGAGCGAAGGCTGTCTCCCTCCACCCTCAAAGTCCAGGTTGCTGCTATTGCTGCGTACCATGACCCGGTGAATGGGAAGTCCGTAGGTAAGCATGACCTCGTCATCAGGTTCCTTAGAGGGGCCAGGAGGTTGAATCCTACCCGGCCCCCCTCTATACCCTCTTGGGACCTGTCTCTAGTGCTAAAATCACTACAGCAGGGCCCATTCGAGCCTTTGCATTTAGTTGAGCTAAAGTTTCTTTCATTGAAAACTCTGCTCCTGCTTGCACTGGCCTCCATCAAGAGGGTAGGGGACCTGCACGCATTTTCGGTCGACGATTCGTGCCTAGAGTTTGGGCCGGCTGACTCCCAGGTAATCCTGAGGCCCCGGCCCGGCTACGTGCCCAAGGTTCCCACTACACCCTTCAAAGACCAAGTGGTGAACCTGCAAGCGCTGCCCCCGGAGGAGGCAGACCCAGCCCTGGCTTTGCTCTGTCCCGTCCGAGTATTAAGGTGCTACGTAGACCGGACACAAAGCTTCAGGACCTCAGACCAGCTCTTTGTCTGTTACGGAGGCCGGCAGAAGGGGAATGCCGTCTCTAAGCAGAGGATGGCCCACTGGATTGTGGATGCCATCACCCTGGCTTATCAGGCACAGGGTGTGCCCTGCCCATTCAGGCTGCGAGCTCACTCAACTAGAAGTGTTGCATCCTCCTGGGCGTTGGCTCGTGGCGCCTCGCTGACAGATATTTGTAGGGCTGCGGGCTGGGCGACCCCCAACACGTTCGCTAGATTCTATAGCCTCCGTGTGGAGCCGGTATCCTCCTGTGTTCTCACCTCAAACGGGTAGTGGCGCCGAGAGGCCCCGGTTAGTGTCGGCTTGCTAAAACTGCTCCAGAGTGTCCTACAGTAGACCCTGTTGAGATCCTCCGTCACCCTCGGCAGCGGACGCGGCGGAACGTCCGGCGCCGGGCCTTCACGATGAATCCGTGGGAACCGTGGAAGGCTGGGTTCCATATTGAGACCTAAGCGGTTCTTGTATGTGTATAGCCCACGGTATAGCCATAGAGCCCGTGTTTCCCTGGCAGACTTCTGCCTTTCCAAGAGGGTTACAATCACCTCCAGTTCTCCATATACACCTGAACGGATGCTATATGTGTATTTGCTTCCGAAACCTCCTTCGGGAAGGATGGGGCTTCCGCAGCGTCCCTGTTCCAAGTGGAGCGGGTACGTTTTCCCAGTGTTATCCAATCTCACTCAGTAAGGTAGTGCTTTGAAAAATGGTGAGGGGAACTACTTGTCCCGAGCCCCGGCCTACACCAGATAGGGGCGCAAGCGGCTCACACAGGGCACTGGAAGGGGCAGCACCATGGCGCTTTGGTAGGGATCCCAATTCGTCGGTCACCGACGTGACTCGGATTGACCGCCTGAAAGGGAACGTCTCGATTACCTATGGTAACCCTCGTTCGCTGAAGGAGGGAACGGAGATGTCACGTCCCGTCGCCACGGTTGCTGTACCACCGCTGAGCGGCCGGGTCGCCGGCTCGGCTCCTCAGCGAAAACCTGGTATGC
>NW_015651641.1:1527397-1527964 GCF_001515625.1 Sinocyclocheilus rhinocerous
GCATGCCAATGTGCATTGGCTCGTTTAGTTTACACTCGAAGTAGATTGGTCTATCGAAGCGATATCCCAATTCGTCGGTCACCGACGTGACGTCTCCGTTCCCTCCTTCAGGGAACGAGGGTTACCATACGTAACCGAGACATTACCCTTCCTGTTACAAGTTCTCTGGTATAACCACACCCACAGAGTAAAAACACACTGTAAATACTGTAAATACAGACGGATGAAGCACAGCAATGAACAAAAAGAGTTTACGGAAAACATGATGGCACTAACCAAACACACAAACGCTTACAGGGAGGCCACCTCTCACCTGGCAAAAGGAATTTTTCACATCCAGTGTTTTTGTTTTGTCCCACGGGGCACCTGTAGACGTCTCCGGTCCGTTTAGCCGGCTGTCCAGTCAGAGGAGAACCAATCAGAACCCTGCAGAAAAAAGCAAGAAGTAGAGAGAGGGGTCATTTATCCCTGACTGCCAAAAAATCCCTTGGGCTTTGTGAGAAAGTGGAAGCATGCAGAGCCAAAGTGCAGTTGATTGATTCGCCAGTTTTCCAGTGGGAAAGAAAA
>NW_015651641.1:1528842-1566339 GCF_001515625.1 Sinocyclocheilus rhinocerous
ACGGGGCACCTGTAGACGTCTCCGGTCCGTTTAGCCGGCTGTCCAGTCAGAGGAGAACCAATCAGAACCCTGCAGGAAGTAGAGAGTGGGCTCATTTATCCCTGACCGCAAAAAAACCCTTGGGCTTTGTGAGAAAGTGGAAGCACGCTGAGCCAAAGTGCAGTTGATTGATTCGCCAGTTTTCCAGTGGGAAAGAAAAAGCATAACATAAATATGCACATGCTTATTTTTAAATATTACAGTAAAATGGAACATATGTGAGATGTCAGAACTATGGGGAGAAAAGAGTTTCTTTTTTTTCGGCATAATAACTGTTAGAGAGTTTGAGTATGATATTGACGTATATGATGTTTTACCCTTGAACCTCACAGTGATTTATGCACTTTTTAGTGAGATGAGTGTAAAAGGTTGTTTACGTTTCATTTTGTTCTGTGCTACACCTGAGTGCACTTAGCTGAATAAAGAATATTCGCCAAGTTCCTCAGATTTCTAATTCCGTTTTTTGACAACAGTGCTAAAAGTAGACATCCTTGTGTAAGCACGTAAACAACTCAAGTCATTAACATTCCTGTGCACAAATGGGCCTTGACACAGCAGTGGATACAACTGTGAGCCCACAAAATCTTCCCTGGTTACAACTTTGAACACCAGTGACCTCCGAAGTCTACAAACAATATATATATATATATATATATATATATAAAAATTAATGAATTAATTAAATTAATTTTAATAAACTTCATGTCATTCCAAACCTGTGTTTATGCCTGTGGAACACAAAAGGAGAAATACTGCAAAATGTCCTGGCTGCTCTTTTCCATACAATGAAAGTGAATGCGGTTGGAAGTTGCAGGAAGTTCAAAAAATGCCAAAATGGCACCAAAAAGCAGCATGAAGTTTATCCACATGACTAATTCAAGTCTTCTGAAGTCATACGAGAACTTTGTGTGAGAAACAAGCTAGAATTTATGTTCTCATCCACCGTAACTTTAAAATCTTGTTTGTTGTCATATACATTGAAATATGATGCATGAAGACACTTCCATCCATGTGGCCATTAAACATTCAAGAAACATTGTACATTTTACATGATTTTACATACATTTTACATACTTCTAGGATAATTTTATGATGCTTTATGTCATTTTTGACGCTCAACACCTTCCGCCCCCATTCACACTCATTGTATGGAAAAGAGCAGCGAGAACATTCTGCAAAATATCTTCTTTTGGACAAAAGAAATAGGGAAGAAATCCAATCACTGAGGTTTGGGGTGACATGAGAAGTCAATTTAAGTCTTGTCCCCTTATTAGTAGTTAACAAAAACTGTTTAAATAAAATTTTTTTTTAAATCTAATACCAACTTGCACATAATGTCAGTAAAGCTAACTTCTGATAGAAATATGATTGAATGGCATTTTGATGCTTCAAAGAATGTATGAATGATTTTTTTTAAAGCTTTGAATTAAACAATTTTTGCTGTTTCGCTGTTTTTGTGATCCTCAAAAAAACTCTCTAAAACCCATCCAGATCATGTCTGTCAAATCGCCTAACTATACTGAACAGGTCATTGGCAAGGTTTACAAGTCAGTTTAGGCCACCTGTGAGAGGTTTATGTAAAGCTGTCTTGGGGATTTCACACCAGCTGAGGTTTTTATCTGGAAGTAGAGGGTCAACCATTACAAGCAGTGCCAAAACGTGCAGCTGGACCAGTTTTTAAGAGACTACAGCTTTTGCTGAGGGGAACTGTTTCATACAGTATAGGGAGTCCTTTCCATTTATTTATTTATATTCTTAATGGAGTTGACAGGCCTTAGTACATTAGCTTGATGACTTTATTGAAAGAAAAAACAAGCTGTTACAAAAGCAGACTACATCAGTGTTGCTCGTAGGTTTACAGTGACAATTCTAGCATTATTTTGGGACGGTTCTGAGTATATCATTTATTATGATGTAGAAAATGAATGCATCAAAACACTCAAGCATGTGAATTGTTTTGGTTGAGTGTACAAAATGGTAAATAGAGGCAAAAAAAGCAATGACCAATCAGAATTCAGTATGCAAATATTACAATGACATCATCAATGTCCGATTTTGAATAGCGAACATTCTAATCACGTACATCGAGTGGAGATTTTCAAACTTTCCAATCTAAAAGTTCTTAAAAAATATAAAGTTTATACACAGTAAATACCAAAACGAATAGCACACCTAAGCATTTTTAGATTTAATATAGAAACGTACCACTTTCCCTCACTGTTCTCAAATTGTTGGACGGTGTATCCGAACATGTCCTCCACTGGTCCACTGAATGACATCTGGTTCTTCTCGTCCACATTGAAACATGCCAACCATGGCAGCAGAGCTATCAAGAAAAGATATAATAAAAAGACAACATAAACATAACATACAATATGTATCTCACTTTATCTTTTACATAAAACCAAGGGTTATTTTGTCCAATAAAAGAAACGCTTCCAATGTAAATGCTAGTATTTACCAATAACTACGGAAATCTCTGTTTGGAAGTCTGACAAATCCTAATTTGATCCTTTGCCAAAACAAGATGAATTGAACACAAAAAGTTAATGAAATTACTCGCTAGTTGTTTTTTAATTGTTAAATATTTATAATGAATAATAATTTAAGTCAATAAATAAACACAAAGATTTTCCATTTCCCATTTTTGTTTTGGGAGAGAGACAGAGAGAGAGAGAGAGAGAGAGAGAGAGAAATAGTCACAGTTGTTCATACCCTGTGTGGGAATGAAACATGCAAATCCTACAGGGAGCGATACTTGCATAGTAGGCAAAATAATTTCACAGAGCAATGTGTAGTAGCCGTCCTGACCTCTTGGATAATGTGCTCTTCATGAAGTACTTTATATAAAAGAAGGACTAAATATAGTGTTTAAATGCTTCATTGTGCAGAGGCCACAGAGAGTCTTTTCACATGTTGTGTGCAATGGAATTCCAGTCATGATTTATTCAGTTCCAGGATTTGGAAGGGAATTGTGAAGATTAACAAATCACTGTGGTGTTGAGTACATTGCTGGACCTGGATGAGAATACAAAAAAACAGAGAGACAGAAATCCAGTTGTGCCGCCTTACGTCTGTTGTCCATAACAGTCATGTTCTGAGCTAATGAATGTTGAACATGTAGTCGTGGCTCAATGAGGAAACAGAGAGCCAGTGTATGCTTGTGGGCATGCCTCGTATGAATGTCCACTCAAAAGTAATTACGATTTCCAGCCAAGCCTCCAAACCAGCTTTCCATTTAGTCTTATACTTTAAGGGGATGTGCATGATGAGTGACCATCTGAAAGACTAGACCAAAGACCATTTATGCATTCACCACTATGACAGGCGAGACACAACCAATGTGTTTTGAAAAACTAGCAGAAGAAAAAGAAGATGAAAGACGAAGAAATGCAGAAAAAGAAAAAAACATGTTCATATTCGTTACAAGGTGGAGAAGAAGCTGACGAACACAATGAAGCTGAAGACTAAGAACAATCTGAAGATGAAGTTGAGGCTTAAAAGAAGCCGATAAAAGTAAAGCTCAAGAAAATGATGATGCAGAAGGAGCTGAAAAGGAGTTATTGAAGCTCAAGAAGGCCAGGAAGAACCTGAAGAATGATGAAGAAGATAAAGAAGAAGCTGAAGAAGAAGAATGTGAAAAAGACACTGAAGAAGATGACTAAGAAGAATATAAAGAAGAACTTGTGCAACAGAACAAATATCTGTGTTCGGAAAAACAAGAACAGAAAGGAGAAAGTAAAAAAAGAAGAAGCTGAAGTAGAACAACATGAAGATGAAGACAAAGAATGATAAGAGAAAGAAATGGACTGAAAAAGAAGAAAATGATGATGATCATGATGAATCAGAAGAAGCTGTAAAAACCTCAAAGCTGAAGAAAAACATAATGAAGAAACTGAAGAAAAACAAGAAGACAAGGAATGATAACAGGAGAAAGCTGAATGAAGAAGAAAGAGAACAAGATGCTGAAGAAGATGACGATGAATCTTAAGAAAAAGCTGCAAAATCCTCAAAGGAGAAGCTGAAGAAAAACAGTGAAGCTGAAGAATACTTGAGGATTTGCAAGTTTGTTAACAACAAATGTCCAACAAATGTGTCATCTTAGAATAAAGAAGAACTTGTGCAACAGAACAAATATCTATGTGTTCGGAAAAACAAGAACAGAAAGAAGGAGAAAGTAAAAAAAGAAGAAGCTGAAGTAGAACAACATGAAGATGAAGACAAAGAATGATAAGAGAAAGAAATGGACTGAAAAAGAAGAAAATGATGATGATCATGATGAATCAGAAGAAGCTGTAAAAACCTCAAAGCTGAAGAAAAACATAATGAAGAAACTGAAGAAAAACAAGAAGACAAGGAATGATAACAGGAGAAAGCTGAATGAAGAAGAAAGAGAACAAGATGCTGAAGAAGATGACGATGAATCTTAAGAAAAAGCTGCAAAATCCTCAAAGGAGAAGCTGAAGAAAAACAGTGAAGCTGAAGAATACTTGAGGATTTGCAAGTTTGTTAACAACAAATGTCCAACAAATGTGTCATCTTAGACACAACAAACATGTTTTGGAAAAGCAAGAAGAGCAACAAAAACAAGACAGAGGCAGAAGACATAGACAAAAAAGATGGGATGATTCCCATCCTGAAGGGCGGCTGTTCTGTTTTGGGTCGGATTTGCAAGTTAGATAAACAGAATGAATTTCCTCTGCAATCTATTGACTCTGTAAACAAAGACGTGGAGGGCCAAAGGCAACCGGACAGCTGGTTTCTTCCTCGACCACGTCTGTCTCCTCACAGACACACACCATCCTCTAAAAACCAGGAGAACTGACTCCTCTCTTAGTAAAGCGGGTGTTTGAAAAAGCAAGACTTCCTGCTAAGGTTTAATGCAGGACGCGCTCTGAGCTAGTGCTCTGCAAACACGCTACAAATCACACACACACAGCACTTATGCAAACACCCCGACACGTATAACTCTGAGGACCTTGGGAATACATGAAAAGAGAAGCACTTACTTTGGAGTTCAATCATTTTTGCTGCATTCATGCTAATGGTGAATGGGAATGTTTCATCCATTCCCTCGACTTGATTGAGTTCAACTCTCTACAGTATGTCAGAGAAAATACAAACGCAATTAGGTGATTCAAGATGGCCACCAGCCAAAGAGGCCCTTTTGTTATTTTTAGTAGTTCTAGGTTTTTTATGTCTATATAGTTTTCATTAATTTTTATTTCGGTTTTTCAGACTGATTTCAACTGGTAACTATTTACAACCCAATATCATGAGAAAATGTAACTATTTTATGATTTGATTTATACAAAAACATAAAAAAATGTATGATTTGATTTATACAAAAAACATAACATTTTTAGAAAAAGTTCCACAACTAAACCTAACCACCAATGGAGTGTACGCAAATTATATAAAAACATACAAATGAGATCGTGCAAATTTATACAATATGAATTCAACAGCAATTTGCCAAAATGTAAAATACTTACAAATTGTCATGAAAGCGTGTTGACTACTTATTAAAAGAACTGGCTCACATGAGTCATTTGTTTTGGAAATCAGACTGCACTGATCATGCTGTATGTTTTTGATTCATGAAAAATTACTGACTCATAAGAGTCATTTGTTGTGAATCAAACTACCCTGGTCACACTGCTTTTGATTTACTAAAAAGAACTAGCTAAGAAGAGTCATTTGTTTGTGAATCGGCTATGTCGTATGTTGCTTTTGCATGCAGCCTGTGAAGAAAACTCAATAGAAACACATTTCTTGCCATTATTTTATGATACACAGTCCTTTTTTCCCCATCATATTCAATGCAGAAATCAACTTAGATAATATAAGGTTCTGTTTAGGCTCTAGATTATAAAGAAAATGGTCAATATCTTTCTTCAGAAAATGTTTTTTATTCGTCTTGACATTGACTTGTGACAGTCTCACATGTGTGTAGAGCATTTCCTGCAAGTCACACTTCAGCATCTGCTAAAAGTTTCAAATGATGTTCATGTTCATACGAATGAGACAGGACATCCTTTACGCATGCATGCAGTGTGAAAAAAAATCTGTAGCCAACACAAAGCAGCACTGTCTCCATCCGATGGACAAAAAACACATGAAGACAATACTAAAGAATTGCTGTGAGCATGCTTTGAGTTTTCTAAGTGTTGCAAAGTTCCAAAAAGCATGCATGACTTTTCATGTTTTCTTGCCAAGCTAGCATAGCTGGATGACTTGACATCATCAAAATATATCATCACGCCCCAATGTTTGTGATGCAAAGCCTTGGTATCCATGGAGATGTAAGAAGAAAATGGGGAACACGTTTTGGAACTCTGCAAGCTCTTTAAAGTGATGAGCTCCACGCTTACGCTGCAGACAAGGTCAAAGCATGTTAAACGATGCTGTCTTTCCCCTTAGGTTTGATCATGTGTCATGTGACAGTGCCAAAATGTGATTAATTGTATTAAGCTGTTAGATTTAGTCATCCAACACCAGCAATGGGTTGGATTTATCTGTGCTAAGACTTTTAAATCAGCCGTTTGGCAGCGGGAGAGCTCCGTGATTATGAGAAACGAGGCCTGGGTCGAGACTTTGTCTGGCTCACACATGCTCTTTCATGACAAAGCAGATCTCAAGCTAATCAAGTAAATGTGTCCTGTTGCACACACTCTCCTTGTCGCGTTCTTTCTTTTCTGGCTAAAGGGACTGATGTATCTGACTGAATTCATGTACTGACACGCACACAGTGTAGGAACTTCACTACACTTCCTCGGGTTATTAAAAGAGCACTGAAAAGACAAGATAGAACAAAAAGAACTATTAACATTATGAGCAGTATCAATACTGGCTATGCGATGAACTACTATTATATATATATATATATAATGAAATGTGGATAAACATGCAGAAGACCAAATTTGGGATTTTTCCTTAATTATTTAATGAAAATAAAATAAAAGAGTAATTGATTATTAAAATAAACATTAGTTGAGGCCTTACACCCAATTCACAAGTTTTATTCAAATTCAACAGTGCCCAGAAATATAGCGCTGAATGAAATCTGCACATAGAAAGAGATGTTTCAGTACATGTTAAGATGTACTGCAGGTGATGAGTAAATAAAACAGGTCTTGCACTGAAGTGCTGCTTCCAGAAGTGGCAGCACTCTTTAGTGAAGTCACCACACAACCCCAATATCCTGTTCCTGGATATGCTGCCTTCAGATGTGTCCTCTGGAGGACCAGAGATTTATTGGCCATGAAAAAGTCCGCCCACAGAATGACATAATGCTCCCTGCTGATTCCAGAAGCTTTCATTCCAGTTTCCTCCGCACTAACTGGGGAGAGACCCCGATCATGTTCTGTCAAACACCCACCTTCTACAAACACTCACACGCAAACACACCCAGACACTCCCCGAAAACGGCCGTTCCCACACAGTTTCGTAAGTGTGCAGCCACACGGTGCACAGATGGGCCAGCAACCCAAACTTGCTCAAGCATCACACACAAATGTTTTGAGATTAAAAATACACAGCGCGGGGCAAAGCGGGTCACTTCCTGCATTTCAACCCAAAAAAATAATAGCCAGAGTATCACTTTCCAATACAAAGGTAAATACATGTAAATACATTTGTTTAGTAAATACAATTGAGCATGAACTATTAATGTTATGACGACAAAAAAAAAAAAAAACAAAAAAAACAATATATTTTTAAATATGTTAATATAAATTTGTATATCTGCATGTTTAATTGCCTACATTTCTTACATATTTTGTACAAAATATATTTTAAAAATACATAATGCATTTTAAGGTTGGAAATGTTTTGTTTGCCCCATTTTGTAATACATTTTGGCATTTGAAGGTTTAAACAATATTTTTTTTTCAAAATGGCACAATATATTTAGCATAAAAAATATACATTGCAAATCAAAAGTTTGGAATAATTAAGATGTTTTAATGTTTTTGAAAGACGTCTCTTCTGCTCACCAAGGCTGCATTTATTTGATCAGAAAATACAGTAAAAACATTAATACAGTAAAATATTATTACAATTTAAAAGACCTGTTTTCTATTTGAATATATTTTAAAATTGAATTTATTCCTGTGATGACAAAGCTGATTTTTCAACAGTCATTAGTCAGACATTTATAATGTTACAAAAGATTTCAGTTTCAAATAAATGCTGTTTTATTTTAAATTTTCTATTCATAAAAGAATCCTAAAAAATTTATCATGGTTTCCACAAAAATAGTAAGCAGAAGAAAAATGTATTATTATTATTAATAATAATAATTGAGCACCAATATTATCCATATTTTAATGATTTCTGAAGGATCATGTGACGCTGAAGACTGGAGTAATGATGCTGAAATTCAGCTTTGTATCACAAGAATAAATTAAATTTTACAATATATTCAAATAGAAAAAATCTTTTAAATTCTAGTAATATTTCACAATATTACTGTATTTACTGTATTTTAATCAAATAAATGCAGCCTTGGTGAGCAGAAGAGACTTCTTTCAAAAACATAAAAAATCTTAATTATTCCAAATGTCTGACTATGTATATTTTTCCCCATATCCATGACACTGACATTCAGATCCTACGGCCCCCTCCAATCAGAAAGCATAATTAGCCATAAAATTGATGTTTTAGCAATTATTGCAAATTAGGTCAAATAAATAGCTCTGCCCTCCTTCCAAAAGGAAAAGGTTAGGCTGTCTATCTGCAGCATGAGAATAAAACGAAACATCCCCCGTGGCTAATCACAGAATGCCACATGTGTAAGTGCGGCTCTGGAAACAGTTAGGCTGTTCTGCCTGTCCCGCTGGAGGGGAGTTCGATTCTCTGCAGCAGACATTCTCCAGCTCACTTCCTGGAGCAGCGCTGAGTGCCAACATTCCCTGGGACTGCCGTTTTACATGCAGCTGAAATTAAAACAGTCCTCCATCATGTACATGGACTGCTGATGTCTCTCAGCTGGAGTGTCCGTTTAAGTCAAAGCTTGCTTAGTGATCCCGGATGGTACTTGATTCATGTGAGTTTGGGGATTAGATCTCTGTAGAGGGCAAAGTTCAAGCTAAACATTATGGTGAGATGGGGAAAAACTGCAATATTTTATGTACTGGCAGAAAATGGACATTTCTTTAAAATATATATCTGTATATACGATATATATGCATATCTTGCTTCAGATATCATTCTACAGGTAGCAAAAATCTTTAATATGGCAAGAGAAATGACAAAGTTTCTATTTTACAAACCTGATAAAACAAGAACTGTGTGCTGTTGTGCAGCATGTCAACTTGTTAGTAGTCTGAAAGTTTAGTTTTTCTGTCTGGTAGAGATATGTTATTTGTTGTATTGCTAAAGTGGAGATAATGCAATCATATTAGGGCATTACCCTGTGAAGTTCAATCATATGACACATAAAAAAGGCTTTGTTTAGCTTTCTCTTGCAATGTCCTCCTACTAAATACAGCGCTATAAGTTGTATTTTAGCAAAGTATCTTTATATTAAAAAATATATATAAACTGAAAATTTGTCAAGTTATTTAAAAGACAAAAGTAACTGGGGAATAAGTAGCTGAATTCAGTCTTTTATACAACAGTTCAATAAACAGGAAGTTAATATTGATTTTCTTACATTTTAGCCACTACATTTCCAGTTACTATGCTTTTGTTCTGTCAAACAAAACATTTACAAACACAGCCTCTGCAAAAATGAGCAACACAGCAGCAATGTTTCATTCCAAAAAGTATGGAATTTCATTCTAAAAAATTAGTGGTTTTTAACAAATTGGTTGAGTGAATGATTCAATTACTCTTTCATTAAAGGGGTCATATGATGCTGCTAAAAAGAACATTATTTTGTGTATTCAGTCTCTTGTTTCATTACTGAACGAATCAGTGATTTTGAACAAATTGGTTGAGTGAATGATTCA
Source organism: Sinocyclocheilus rhinocerous (assembly GCF_001515625.1). Classification (NCBI taxonomy): domain Eukaryota; kingdom Metazoa; phylum Chordata; class Actinopteri; order Cypriniformes; family Cyprinidae; genus Sinocyclocheilus; species Sinocyclocheilus rhinocerous. Next base: position 1,538,838 of record NW_015651641.1, read on the forward strand.
GTGATTCTTTTATAAAGAGAGTCTCTTGTTTCATTACTGAATGAATCGGTGATATTAAAGAAATTGATTGAATGAATGATTCAGTGATTCTTTTATAAAGACAGTCTCTTGTTTCATTACTGAATGAATCAGTGATTTTGAACAAATTGGTTGAGTGAACGATTCAGTGATTCTTTTATAAAGAGAGTCTCTTGTTTCATTACTGAACGAATCAGTGATTTTGAACAAATTGGTTGAGTGAATGATTCAGTGATTCTTTTATAAAGGGAGTCTCTTGTTTCATTACTGAACGAATCAGTGATTTTGAACAAATTGGTTGAGTCAATGATTCAGTGATTCTTTTATAAAGAGAGTCTCTTGTTTCATTCCTGAATGAATCAGTGATTTTGTACAAATTGGTTGAGTGAATGATTCAGTGATTCTTTTATAAAGGGAGTCTCTTGTTTCATTACTGAATGAATCAGTGATATTAAACAAATTGGTTGAATGAATGATTCAGTGATTCATTCATAAAAACAGAGGCTGTGTTGAAAATGGCAGACTCTCGGTTGGAGTAGGTACTTCTGTTGAATAATTAATTTGCGACCATTAAAAATGATGTTCTACAGGTGCATCTCAATAAATTAGAATGTCGTGGAAAAGTTTTGTGTAATATAAACGAAATCCGGACATACTACATTTGTCGCATTGTCATTGTCATGTGACCTAGTTGCGCAACTTCACTGTCATTTACACATCCTCTTCTGTGGCCTAATGGATGCACACTTCAGAATCTTGCCTGAGGTAGTAGGTTATCTGGATACTTTACGCCTACTGTTTTATGAATACTGTGAATTTGGACAAACTACTCTTCTCACACAATGTTTTTCACCTACTATATAGTACAGAAGTATGCATATTCGGATGCAGCCAATACTTGTTTCATTCCCGAATGAATCAGCAGTTCTGAACAAATCGACTGAATGAATGATTCAGCGACTCACTCATAGTGACATGTCACCAACTACTGGTGTAACAATGTAACCTGTATGCAGAAAGACACCTTAAAAATCCCCACACATGGTCAACCAGCTAGACAGCCCTGGTGACATTTACATCAGAAGTAGCAAATGATCAAAACATAAAAGAAAACCAAATGTTTACATTTGCATAAAAACACGAACCACAAGCAAGGCCTAGTGACAACAAAGCATGCAAAATAGCATTTGACAATATCCCAGCCAGCTCATAAACACACACAGATGAAATAGCACCTGTAAAGTATCCGTTCTCTCATCATTTCTGTGCTGTGAGCTTTATGGCCTTTGAGAGAGAGGTCAGCGGGTCGTGCCCCTGGAGTCATGTTCTTTAGCAGCTTCTAAATGTCTGGCTTGTTATGTTGAACATTTTATGGGAGATCAGGGGTTTCCCCTATAATGTTTCATTACAATGGTGCTCATTTTGAGGAATGCTGCTTTAACAAGAACAAGCGCTTCTGAAGCGGCTTTCCTTTTTTCGGCTGACATCACAAATCCCTCTTACTTTTCACCTCCTACCCTCTAACCGCCTAGCTCCTTCCTGGTATGTAACACCCAAACATTTGTGCCTGATGTGTTCAGCTGCAGTTAAACTTTTCTGTGGTAAACTGGAAAGTGTACGACAGAAATCAGAGCGATATAGTACAGTAAATTCTTTCCTGATCCAGATGCTGATTCAGAAAAAATGCGATCACACATCTGTCATACGAACTGTTTTATCTAATGTTATATTTGGTTAGGAACTATAACTTACGGTGTTTCGTTTCTGAAATGTGTTTTTACAAGTTGTGACGTTAATGCACATCCAAACGTATAGTTTTCCCAGTTCCAAAGCTACTTTTCCTCAAATGATGGTTAATTTAGCCAGTACTGCAAACACAAAAAACAAACTGGAATTGTTTAAAGTTTTGTAGTCATCTATTTACCAGAATAATCACTATAATTTATGTAGATTACTGAAGTATTATGTTTCAAGGTTTAAAGGCTGCTCTGTAAAATCTCATTCACTGTAGTAAGAGGCCATAGTCATATTGTTTTTATTAAATCTGAGTGTGATGAGTGTTCAGTGCATCTACGACGGCTTTACTGTATGATGTCTTTGAAGGCAAAGTCTGACTGATATCAAAGATAGCTACGTTTTTGACAGATTTTTGCCCTAAACATTTGAGGTTTGTACTTTACAGCTCTGATTTTGTGGATACAGTTTTGAGAAAAGTGTTAGATTTTATTAAAATGTGTCTAATCAATTGAGGAAAAACGGTGAAGTGCACAAAATTTGCACTAGCAGAAAGCAGGACAAAAAAATGAGCTCTACTGTAGTTTGCCTACAAAGACATGCAAAAGCATCAGCAGATCTCTGTACTAAAACAAACAATGGGTCTTCCGGTTTCAGAAGTGTTTCTTCCTGTGCATCTTTTTTTTAAGTCAGGTATGAGACCCCAAGTGTTTGTTTCAAATGTGCAAGAAACTGTTCCATAGGAAACTGAAACCATCTTAAAACTTTTTCAGTCAGATGCACTTTCCTATCAAAAGTTCAGTTCTTGTGCACTATTGTCATCATTTACTGAGGGTGTTTTGCCGTTCCAAACCATTATGACTTTCTTCCGTTAAACAAATAGAAAATAGATTTTTTTGTCCATACAATGAAAATCAATGCGGTCCAATGCGGCGTTGTTTTGAACCCCACTGACTTCCATTGTATGGACAAAAGCAGTTCTTCATTCTTCAAAATATCGTTGCTTGTGTTCCATAGAAAAAAAAGAAATTCATACAGGTTTGGAGGGTGAGTAAATGATGAATTTTTATTTTTAGGTGAACTATAGTTTCAAATACAGTTTTTTTGGTTACATTCTGGATAAATAAACCTTGTGTCATTCTATGAGCTCATTTGTTTTCGAAGTGACTGGAAACGAAGGACACGATTTTCCTAAGTAGACACTTGTATCAAAGTTGGAGAAGTTTTTGAACCTAAGGAAGCTAAGTATGTGCAGATGGGATGGAAACTTCAGTCACTGGTGTATCTGATGGATCAGAGCGCCAGCGAGGGATGTGCCAGCCTCCGGTTCACTCGCCCAAACAACCAACTTTTCCAGCATCTGAAAGCCGCTGGCACAAAGCAGATGACAGGAGCAGTTTTCCCAGCTAGCAAGAATGTTTACAATACCCTGGAATCCGGAATACTTCCTGCGATCATGTCATAATAGCAAAAAACGCGCCTTATCACAACAATTTATGAGAAACCTTCCAGATCGCATGGTAGTCATGTATCATATTCAATGTAAATGTTTTCACAGTAGCTTGTTGAGTACTTGTTTAAATTGGAGGCTGACCAAAGCAGTAATTATGTCTATTATGATCATTTAAACCAAACTGCCCATTCTGTGCCAGTTCTTAGACAAGTAAGTGGTTTGCCAAATCATATTGATGCCACTATGACATTTTCCATGACCATCCTGCTCTTGAACTCCTACCATGATACATCAACTCCAAATTTGCCAGGTCTGGAGATTATTTTTCTAAGGGAACATACTGTAGCAGCACAAATACAGTACATGAACCATGTCTACAACCATCTTCTACTAAAATTATGAGTCAGAGCGTTTCCATTGAGAGGACTGGGGCTTGTCTGCATGTAATGGAATGCATTCGCCAATCTGAAGTATCCAAGTATGGAAGAAGACAGTTCAAAGCAAGGTCTTCTGGGAGATTTGAAGCCCTTGCCAGTAAGTGCTCTTGATTTATAACTGTGGAGATCTTCTTCATGCCAGCGAGAGGGGAGTGGCAGATGGCTAACGGCTAACTTCAGCCCGTCTCGCTCTACAATTGACCATTCGTCTCCTAATGACTCTATTTTTGGTTCACTTTATTAAATTAGATGAAAAGGACTGAAATGAAACTACAGTCATCCAAATTAGATGCTCAGGATAAAAACAAATAATTTAATGAAGTGAAACAAGTTTAATGAGTCTGTGCTGAAGTTGCCTTAAAGGAATATCATTTACTCAACTTCATATTGTTTCAATGTGGAGCATAACAGAAGATATTCTGAGACATTTTGTCCATACGGTGAAAGTCAGTGGAGTCCAAAACAACGTTGTTTTGGACTCCAATTACTTTCATGAGTACTTTCATGAAATTTTTCAAAATGTCTTCGTTTGTGTTCTACAGTGCAAAGAAAAAATGAGGGTGAGTAAATGATGACATTTTCATTTTGGGGTGAAATGCCTTTAAATTCAAAGGCGACAGAGTGCACAAACCGTTCTGCTGTTATGAATCTGTTAAGCATTCAATGAATTCATTATTTATCTGAGACAGTGCATGCGTTTGTACATAAAGCACACACACAGGAGGAATGCATTCCTATCAAAGCCTGGAGATAAACTGGACACACCATTTATCCATGGAAAAAAATCTCAACATTCACAGACTGAACTTTAACGTAAGCAATCTATTAGTCTAAAAAAATCATAAAATATTAGCAATATGTTTAAAATATTAAAAAAAATACTATAATAGTAAAATATAAACAGTACAATAATATATATAAAAATAATAATTTTTTGGTAGAAAAAATGTAGGGGATATTTAAGGCATTTGCTAGTCAGTGCCATTTATTAACATAGTAAAAAAGAAAAAAAATCTATAAATACAAACAAAAACCTGTTTTATGCAATTGTATGTATTTATCCAAGAAAACACCACTGCAAGCAATCTTATAATAATTATAATCATAATCTACAATGACTACTTTATCATTATTTTTTGGATAAAAGCGTCTGCTAAATGACTAAATAAAAATAAAATAAAAATAAATAAATGGATGGAGTGACAGTGTGATGATCCTGCACCTAATGTGAGTCAGGACAGGGAGGGAACACTGATTGCTATTCTTTATTTAAAAAAGTGCTCTTCCTACTGCCATATAATAACTTCAATTAAAGGTTTACATGAAAGGTGTTTTAAAAGTTTAAAAGCTTCACTGACAACAGTCAAAATGTTGATTTATATTTAGAGGTGCCCTCAGTAAGTTTTTATTTTTGTTTAGATGGCTCATCTTCATCTCAATTGTGCTGGTGGTTTTGTACTTTATACCTACTGGCTTGGATGTATGAAGTTTGTTTAACCCTCTGGCTGAAAGTGCTATATGAAGTAAAAACAACATTTTTGTTATTGTAATAATTAGTAACTTCTTGAATTGCATGGCACAGCAGATCATGTGATCTTAACATACCAGCTGTAGAATAAAACAGATTTTTCTAGAAGACTGGTGTATCTGGAGTCATGTGATTGTACATGATTTCAATATTTATTTATTTTTTCATGTGCGCATTTTTTTTTTATTTAGCAAACAATTATAGAGTGCACCTTACAGCAGTAACGAAATGACAGATAAACATATCCATGTTGCTCTAAATGTAAGACTAAAAGTGCGTTGTAAGAGAAACATTTCCTATACACATCTACACACCGTGCAAGCATGGACATGGTGTGGTGCGCAAAACGCGTTTTACGTCGCGTAAACATATGATCTTAAGTAATGTTCTGTAAGTCCACGAGAAGATAAATAACAATGACTTGTGTTCAGAATAGCTCAACATATCGCATTATGCCAAAGTGGATTTAACACCGGATCAATAATGCATTATAATGCATGTATGGTCTATGGAATATAGCCTACTAGAGTGACATGCACCGAATAAATAACCTACACAGGTTTTTGACATCATAACAGACACCGAAACCAGACCAAATAAGACACAATAAAAGAAAAACGTACCCAGAAGCGCTGCTAATGTGAAATGAACGACTCCAGAAAGCATCTTCCCGGTTCACTGTCAGAGCCTGGATACGAGGCTCCTTCCCTTGGAAGCGCAGACAGCCCGACTCTCTCAGAGTTAGCTAGAGGGGATTTCCTCCGCAAAGTCAATGTCCCAATGCAAGTCTACAGATCTCACACCTTCTGGCTGAACTACAACTTGACTGACATTACAAAGCGTCTTTGAAAGCATGAGGAGTGACGGTGAAGGAGGGTTTAGCTTGGCGTTTGAGGGGAGGACTCTCACTCATTCACATTCAACTACTCTGCTGTACTAGCAGAGTTTTAGGCATTAGTAACATTATATACAGTATGTACACATTTACAAACGTATACACAAATAATTAAAATATTACTACTAATAACAATAATGATAATTTATTTATTTTATTACTATTTTTTTATTATTATTATAATTGTGTATATTTGACTGGTCTAAACTGGTCATTAACTGGGATAAGATGGTCATTAGCTCGTTTAAACTGGTCACTAGCTGGTCACTGTCACTCTCACTAAACTATTCATTATCTGGTCCAAGATGGTCCTACCTGCCCTTACCAAAAAGTAGTATACTTCAAGTTTATTTTAGTAAGTATACTTAAGTAAAGTTCAAGTATATTTTTAAGTATTAGCTGGTCTAACCTGGTAATTAGCTGATCTAAACTAGTCATTAACTGGTCTAAACTAGTCATTATTTGGTCTAAGATAGTCATTAGCTGGTTCAGGCTGGTCCAAGCTGGTAATTTGCTGGTCTAAGCTGGTCATTAGCTGGTTTAAGCTAATCATTATCTGGTCCAAGATGGTCATCAGCTGGTCCAGTCTTGTAATTAGCTGGTCTAAGCTGGTCATTAGCTCTGCTGTTGTTGTGTGTGCTTAACTTAAGTTCATTTTTCTCAGATTCATTTTTTAGTCACATCCGTTTTTAGAAATGCTGTTTTTACATTGATAATGCCAACTGTGCAAGATACCAAACACAACCCAAAGTGTAAGTGTGTAGAGTTCCCTTGAGTCCTGTGTATTTCTGAAATAAATAAATAAATAAGTTGTCATCTCAAGAATCTCTGGAGAAACAGACAGTTTATAATATTCCAGCTACCTCTGTTCTTTAGATCTTTCCAGAATCATGTTTCAGGAAAACACTGATTCGTGTTTTTTTTTGTCTGTGTCTTTCTTTAATCAGTTTCCTCCACCACACCCGTCTGCAGACCTCCCTTTGAACGAGCAGAAACAGAGACCATACACATCCTACACATGTCGGACATACCCCACCAACAGCTTATAGGTATGGATGTCCCAAACAAATCCCCTTGACTGAAGGAAATGAGGCGGGTTGGACTGACAAATATTTACCCAATAGGTCAGATTATAACCAAACAATGGTTTTGCTTTATTGAGGCATTTTAAATCACAACATAATGATTTGTATAGAAAATGAATTCAATTACTAATTCAGTACATAAAATAATAAATATATGCATCTTCTGTTAATATAAATTTTATTTTGTTCAGATTGAGTTATTATATCTATTGTGATTAATTAATTCAAAACAGACCATGAATTCAATTTACCTGTTCTATAATGATATAACTGTTCAGAGATAAAAATAAATAAATAAAAAAAGCCTCATTACTGTAAAAGCCTTCTTTATTTTGTAGAACATTATTTATTTATTTATCATTCAAGATGTAGAACAGTTTTGTAACTGTAATATAAGTAACATTTGAAAAAAAAAAGTCATATAAGTCAGAAATGTCAAATAAGTATAAAAAACAAGCAGGAAGCCATATTGCTATCATGTGACAATAAAACTATTAAACAGAAAATGATATCATAGAGATGATTCTTATGACTAATAACTAAAGATTTAAAGATAGATAGATAGATAGATAGATAGATGATAGATAGATGATAGATAGATAGATAGATAGATAGATGATAGATAGATAGATAGATAGATAGATAGATAGATAACGTGTATACTAACATATACACGTTATAAAGGAAATTATTTTACTTTTACTTAATGGTTGAACAAACTATATATTTTTTCATGAATTCTCCTTTTCATCATCTTAATTTGTAATTTCATAATTTATCATTTACATCATAATTTGTCATTTACTCACATAACAATATCACAACATAACAATTTTGGATGCATTATTGACAAAGCTGTTCTTTGCAACAACATGCTGTAATTAATTTCCTTCCTCACACACACACACACACACACACACACACACACTTTCTTTTGTGGCCGGACTGTTTATTTCGGACACAGCATGATCTTGATTACTCACCCTGGTACCAAAGAAAAGCTTTTAAGATGTCATTTGCTTTTCAACAGACAGTCGTACAAGAGCCATTATTACAGAAGATGCCTGTCAGATTGGTTTAAAATAATAAAGTTGACTTAATGTGGGGGAAAAGATGTATGATGGAGCACAAGGAGTCATCTTACAACAACATAATCTGATTTCTCATGTGTGTCCAGGACAGTCAGATGTCTGTTCTTCAAGCTTGTTCTTCTCCATTTTCTAGATTCCTTTCTAGATAAATATTTGTAATTTCAGAATGCAGAACTAAAAAATAACCCATTGCAGATCACTCAGGACTCAACATATTTCATCCACAGTAACATTTGTGAAAGTCAACGTACATGACAGCTCACAAAGAAGAACATGAGGAATGCTGGGAAACAAACAAACCTGAGCGCACCTTTTCTCCTGATGTGTGGCATCATGGCACTGATGGTTCAAATGAATGTGCTTCCCCTCCTGCCCATTTGGATCACTATGATTGTGTGTGAACTAATGTTGTGTCTCTGTGGTTTACCTCATCCACACCCACTCACTTATTAGGCAACATCAGCAACCCTTTAAAAATGTTGCATTCTCACTCCCACATAACTCATTTTGGTACTTAAACACAGTCAGATGTGCTGTCAGAACTAAGCGACAGCTTTTTGACAATTAATTAGGAAATCACTGATTCACTGCATTACACTGAATTAGTAAGCTCTTGTTGTTTGACGAAGGACCTTGGAATGATTCTGAAAAAATTCTGGAAATTTGTTGGACACAGTGATATGGCTCATTACTGTAATGAAGATTCAAAGCGCCCTTCACCCCACTTTCAAGCCTGTTTGTTTTTGTGTAACTGTGTTGGCTTGGCATGGATCTGTGTCAACTTTCTTAGTGGAATTCTGTGTATGCCAATGTTTTTTTTTTTTTTCCTTCCTCCCCCATCACACAGTTGTTTGCAACTTGTGACCACAACTCTGCAGACTCCAGCATTTAGAGTTAATGGAACATTTCAGGTTTGTTATGAAGTTGCTAAACTAAAGAGGCAATATAAACTGACCGATTGATTAATGTGCAGTTGTACAGTATAGTAGCCTATAGTTAGTTCATGCTTATGGTCACATGAACACATTGATGGATATGGCTGATCCAGATCATTTATTCCTCTCCCCACATTTTATAATAATAATAATAAATTTAATTAAGGGGAGACACTGCAGGCAAAAACACTTGTTTTTTCATGCACCTGTCAAGTTTGAGATTTTGGGCTTTTTGGTTTTTCATAAAGTGTTTTTTCAGACTAGTGGAAAGAAAACATCCAAAAGACACTGTTAAGTGTTTCTTTTATAGCACTTTATCTATTAGTGTCAATAGATTTCAATTACAATACTTGTAAAGTTTTATACATCATGGTAGATTTAGTTGTAGTGCCTTTAATTTATGATGATTTTAATTTAAAAAAGTGATGCTTTTTATTGTAATACAGTTATTTCTATGAAAATCTAATGAGAATGACCACTGAAAACTGAATGATTACTGGTGAGAAAAAAAAATCAAAATTAAAAAATGTCAGATTGTACCATAATGTCACAATGCAAACAATTGTAATGGTCTATAAAATAAGTTTTTTTTTTTTTTTTTTTTTTTTTTTTGATTTAATTTTTTTTTTTTTTTTTTAAAAATGGATTTTACTTTTTTTTTTTTAAATAAAAGTTTTATAATGTTTTCGAAAAATCAAATACATTTTTTATTATTATTTTCTGCTAATATAACTAGGTTGCACGACTGCCAAAAAATATTTTAATGTTTTACCCTAATTTTTTTTTTTTTTTTTTTTGAGGGATAAAATGTAATCTGGTCATGTTAGTTTGAGACGAGCCAATACAAACAATTGACAGCTTTAATGCACGTGGTTCTGTCTTTAATCTATATGGTCATGTTCACTGATTGGCAGAAACAGGATAGCCCTTTTCTGATCTGCTTGTTTGACAGCTCTCAGCAGGTGCCCAAGCAATCAACACCAATCGTAAGAGTTCAGGGTTCACAAAGACCCCCTCAATGGTCATGTTTAGGACTGTGAGAGTCCATGTGTCTGCTATGATTTAGCAAAGAGGACTGTGATAATGTAACAAGAGCTGAGGAGAAACCAGCTACCTAGTCCACCAGGACGCTTGAGTTCAAATGTTAAACGTCTAGCCATTAGAGAGAAAGAGTGAGGCTGATATGGTGATATTCTCATTGAGATTCACCCTCTTTGCTGTAATCTAATGCTCACTTGTGTCTTCGTGGAGGGTCTATCATTGTGAACCCACTGCGTCTGATTAAGGCGCTGAACTGCGATAAAAATTCGTCACAAAGGGACGTCTCATGTTCTTTTTGACACACCATTCGACATGTTGTTACATCACATCTGGGAGACCATGTGGCCTCACTTACTCACTTGACAGGACCTATCACTGGCTCGGGTTAGAGCCAGACCACCAGGCAATGACTTCTGCTCTCTCTTGTGACCTTGGTTGCACATCACCTGGTCTGGATTAATGGTAAACACGGGCCTGTGCGAGCTGTGGGTCTTTTCTCAAAGCAAGTCTTGAGCAGAGGGGGTCCTATTGTTATAGGCTTCCTGCACGTCTTCTGCGGAGGGAAGAGGGAAGGGAGGTTACTGCGTAGTTTGGCAGCCACTTACAAGCTCAAAGAACATATCAATTGATATAATCTGGGCGTATTTCATAAGCGCATTGAAATTTCAGGACAGAAAGCTGTCACGTGTCGTTTCCATGCTAAAGGAAATGCATTGGTTAAACTACTCAACACAAATAATATTAGGGTCAATGATATGACATTAGTTTTTTTCTGTTCATTTATTCAAAAGTACATAAAAAATGCAATTTGCAATTACAATGACTTGAACATGTTTTTCATTTCGGAATTAAAATTCATTTTGATATTGTTAGGACATGCAATCAGAAATGTAAGAATGATACACAAGCTAACAAGGAACGCTCTGCATAACGTTCATAAAGAAACGTTCTTCCAGTAATGTTAGTAGAACATTTGTTCAGAGTCTGGTCTTTATTAATGTTCTTCTACACTCGTTTTTTTTCTGAGCAGTATTTGGAAAAGAATCTTGATGAGCGAGTTAGTTAAAATCGGGCTGTGTCCGAAATCGCCCCCAATACATAGTGTACTATTTGAGGGGACAGTCATTTGTAGTGGTGTCCAAAACCATAGTGGACATTACTGAGTACACCCATTCAATCCCACAATGTAACAACTGATGTACACTCAACAGCTAGTTGCAAGAAAATAATCATGCATTGGGAGAGTTGTGGCTAATGAATTCCAGGGTTGCCAAGTCTGCATAACAAAACCAGAACATTTGTGTTTTGTGGGATCAAAACCTCCTTCCAGGGGGTTCCACCTCAGTCGACATCACGTTCTGGGGGGTGGGGGGTTTCACTTCAACCCGCAGTCTAAAAAAAACAACCGGTGGCAGCAGTGTAAAAGTAGTCCGATTCTACGGGAAAATCGTGGACTTGGCAACACTGATGAATTCCCTTATCTGATGACGTTTAATGAAACCGACAGCCTCTGTAGTCCCATTTAGCCACTTGTTGGAAAACATTTCAAGACAAGTAAAGGCTAAAACCCACAAGTGGGTGTCAAATGTAGAAAACGAATGTTTCACTTAGCTTTTATGATGACTACTTCTGTGCTATTTATTATGATACAGTGATTGCAGAAGTCAAAATGTGTGAGGTTGCAAGTTTTAATTGCTCACACTGGAAATATATTACTAACTGTCTGATTCCCTTTCCTCACAACCACTGACTACTGACTCAAGCTCTTCAGATTGCATCAGTGTTATTGTTGTTCTATCAAGCCTTGATGATTGTTCTTGCATGTTTTCTAAAAGTAAGGCAACAAGAGCTTCCTCTAATTGTCCCGTCTTGAACTGATGACATCTGTAATGCTATCAGAAGAAAACTGCACGCCTGTGTCGCTTGGTCTCATTTTACACATATAATGAGCATCTGAGGGCATGTGGCATTGACTATTTAGCCTCGGTTTTGTTTATGAACAATGAAGAATGTGTCCTTGGCTTTCTATAATATGGTGATAGTTAACACTGTTCATTTACAGTTTTTTCCCTGAATGTTTTTGCATGTTGGTTGCACCACATGATTTTGATTTTGCAAAAAAAAAAAAAAAAAAGTTAAAAAAATGGAAGCAATTTAATCAAAGAATAATAATAATTATTATTATTATCAGGACAGTTGTATAACTCCAATGTTTTTGACTTTATGCTTTATGACTTTTCATAACTGAATGAGAACATTAGCAAAACGTTCTTAGCACATAATTGTGTTAGCAGTGTTGGGGAAATTTACTTTGCATTACAACATTGTGTTACTCCATAAAAGAGTACCTAATTGCTTAGTTACTTTTGATGGAAAGTAAGGTGTTACGTTACTTTTGCATTACTTTTTCTCATCTGGACTGGGCTTGCTTGTTTGTTTTTTAATTATAAAAAGTTCTATTTTTGGCAAATGTAAAAGCGTTCACACCAAAAGTAAAACAAATGAACCTTTCAGCTGTGCTGTGCAACTCCCTTTAGCAAAAAAATAAATAAAAAAATTGTTTTGCTTAGTATGGTTGAATTGGATCATTGAGGGTCAGCAGCAAAGACATTGGTTAATAAAATGGGCTTCAAACATAAAGGATTTGTGTTATTTAACATTTAATTATTGCAGGTTTGCATCATATTCTAAATTTGTATTTCACCGGTTTTAATATTTTTGAGGAATACTGAATCTGTTTTTGTGTGCTCCTGATTTCTCTCAAAATGGGGCCAGGAGAGCTTCAGTCACTAAATGGGAAAACAAAGTAAATGGCATTACTTATTTGAAAAAGTAACTCCGAAATGTTATTGTAAATTAAAAAGTAATGCGTTACTTTACTTGAAAAAAGTAATCTGATTATGTATGTACCTCGGGTTACTAATGCGTTACCTCCAACACTCTATGTTAGCTGGGGAAGAGGTAAGTATATATGAAATTGTAAGACAGATTTGCATTATATGCTTAATCTATTTTTGAATAAATTGGTCCATTACTGAACATGTTAATAGGGTCTTTGCACTGACGGTAATGTCTTTCAGCATCTTCATACATCTTCAAATGAGATTACATGGAGCTCACTTGATGTACTAGCACAAGGAAAAAGCTTTTTAAAGAGCTGCTCGTCATCTGCATTTGCTGTCCCCCTCAGCTCATAAATAATCCACAATAGTTTTTGCTTCATGGAGCGACGTAACATATGCCATTAGAGGCCTCTGCGTGCTTACCTAAGCTCCTGAAGTAAGGTGACCAGATTTCTGAAATGAAAACTGGGGACATTTTCTATAGTTCAATGGTCAAAATATCACTGAAATCTCACTTGTGATTATCTACAAATTAAAAAACGGATGCTATATATTTGTGTATGTTTTTGTTTTTAATTGTTGTGGTTTCCATATATAAATTCCACAATTAATAATTACAGTGATGTTTGAGGATCAAACTTACCTTAGTTTATTAATAGGCCTACAGTTCACCAAAAATCACGCTGAAAAGTAAACAGTAACTATTGCACATAGCAAACAGATCAAAATAGGATTATAACAAAATTATGACTTTACAAAAACACATTAAAAATAAAACAATAAATATAAGAACGTATGATAAATAAAATGTATTAACCATTTTTTTAAAACATTTTCTAACTGTATTTAACATTTTCACAAACCATGAGTATGAAGTAATTGCAACTTAAAAGTTATTCTATGTTTATGCTTATGCTATATTATTCATAAGTTTCAGGAAGGTTTAATACTGTGTGCAAAACAAATATCGCCACCGTATCACGCCTTGTGCACACAAACAGTAGGCCTATTACTTTCTTTTAACATGTATAGTATGTGACTAGACAACTAGGACAACTAGATGAGCCCCACTTCTGATTGTTATTCCCCTGTAAAGACCTTGTCTCAGACGACCACCGGGACAAGACCACAGGAACCAGATGAGTCTTCTGCACAATGTGACTTTGCTGCAGCCTGAAATTGAACTGCTGGTTTGGTCTGGCCAGAGGAGAACTGGCCCCCCGACTGAGCCTGGTTTCTCCCAAGGTTTTTACTCCATTCTGTCACCGATGGAGTTTTGGTTCCTTGCCGCTGTCGCCTCTGGCTTGCTTAGTTGGGGACACTTCATTTCCAGCGATATTGTTGACTTGATTGCAAATGATTGCAAAAATAAAATGTATTAACCATTTTTTAAAAACATTTTCTAACTGTATTTAACATTTTCACAAACCATGAGTATGAAGTAATTGCAACTTAAAAGTTATTCTATGTTTATGCTTATGCTATATTATTCATAAGTTTCAGGAAGGTTTAATACTGTGTGCAAAACAAATATCGCCACCGTATCACGCCTTGTGCACACAAACAGTAGGCCTATTACTTTCTTTTAACATGTATAGTATGTGACTACCTTGAAACCAGTAACGGCGTGTCGTCTCTTCTGATAATTGATGATAATAGCGCTCTTCTGCATGGCTTCAGTAGCGGCTGTGTGGATTTAGAGTAGAGCAGTGTTTGCGGTAAGAGCAGGGCCGTCCTTAGGGGGGTGCAACTGGTGCGGTCGCACCGGGCCCCACGCTTGAGGAACGCAGAACGCAATCGCGAATTGACCGAGGGGGGCCCGCTCCCTACCTTGCACCGGGCCCCGCGTCAGCTAAGGACGGCCCTGGGTAAGAGTATCGCTCAGTGTGTTGTCTTAAAGAGGGGCGCTGGCTGCAGGATCACACGGGGGCTGATGGCTAACGAATGGGCCAGATAATGGCTCCAATATGTGCTGGAGTGAGTGGAGGTCTTCACAGCCGACCTCTCTGGAGTGATTTAGCGCGTCTGTCAGCGCAGCTCCCGCTGTATCATGGGTTGACTGCGCGGAAATGCGGAGAAAGCGAATGTTTATTTCTCTTTTTAAGGCCTGTTAATTGCTTTTTCTACTTCCGTTATTGAAACCTTCCGTGTTTTCTTTGATGTGAGCAGCAGGGGCTAGAAACTAAATAAAGAACACCGCAAACTTTTCATTGAGAGTTAATACAGTAATTATCAGTGATTTATTGACTGGCTTTACGTTTCCCATAGGCTCATTATCAGTTACAATACACTCATTAATCCATAGCATATTGATGTTTTAGATGAGCCGTTCATGTAAACAACATATGGGTGTTTCTTCAGCTGTTTGCACTTTTGTGGACATTTAGAAATAAACTCTTTTAAAACACTTTCCACACTCTCACTATTTATTTAATCTGTATATACCTGCATCACAGCCATTTTTCCCACCACAGTGCCATTTCCATCACAAATTAAATTATGTAGCCTATTTTCTGTAACACTGTTTTGTGTTGAAAATATTTTGGAATAAAATGTCCCACTTGTCTTGCTAAGGCTACACACAAGTAAATAATGCACAATTTGACAAAAATATTTTGTTATATATTTACCTGGATTTTTCTTTATCTCTAACTTTTACTAAAACCTCATGAGGGTCAGAATTTTGATGTGCTGTTAATGATGACACAACTCAGAGCAGTGTTACTTTAGTATTACTTATTTACTGTAGCATTTATGAATATTTTCAATTGCCATTTTTATATCTTTAGTTTTCATTTAAATTTATATTTAATTTTATGTTTTATTTATTTATAAACTTGTTTTATCTCAGATATTTTAAAAACTCCATCCAAGCTAGAGTTTGTGTGTGTGTGTGTGTGTGTGTTTAACATTAATTAATTTATTTTAAATGAACAAAAACGATTTTTAATTGTTTTAGCTTTAGTTAACAATAACAACACTGACTTTTTACAAATTTATAGAAATATTTTTAACATAATACATATTCTAATTTTATATACTAACAACAAACAATTTTATACATTTGTTTTTACATTTATACATTTATAATTCATATTTTATTTTCTCATATAAGGCAAACAATAAATTATAAAAGGTACATTAAAGGCATTTGAAAATAAATGATTTTGAAATTACATTAAAATATTTCCAATATATATAGTTTTAATGTGACTGATATTGGTTTTAATTGACTTGATCTGTCAGCTCATATCTCAGAGTTGGTGTAGGAAAGCATTGTCATCTTCACAGAACTAAATCAGATTCTTCATCCTCTTGGATAACACACAAATATGTTACGAAAATGGTCAGGGAGGCAAGGCATTTGGATGTGACTGTTTATTCAAGACTGTGTTTACACGGGACATATTTCACCTTTTGGGGATAGTTCCTCGTGGGGATTGTGGAGATGCAACCTCAGGATCATCCAACCCTCTCCTCTGCTCTCCTTTCCTCTCTGTTTCTCTCTCTCTCTCACAGATCAGATTAGACTGTAAAACCCCTCATCAGGACAGAATCCTGCTGTCCCATTACTGCAGAACAAGCTAAACAAAATGGCCCAGAAAGGCCTGTCCTTCCTCTGAACAGTCAGTAATCATCATAACTATCAGCATCATCAATAAAGAGTGCAGCTGGATGTCTGAGGTCTGGAAGTGAATAGTTTAATAGTATAAATATCTGTAGTTCTCACAGACTGCTGCAGCTGTCAGTTACACTGTCGGCCACAAAAGGCAAAGGCTGAGCTGCCTGCCCACTGTGGGGACACACATGTGTGAGATGTGCATTGCTACTCCTTCCTCTTCTTGCCTCTCTTTTTCTTCAAAAATGAAACCTGTCTGATTCTGCTGCATGGTCTTAGCTAGTTTAAGTAGGTTGTGCTGGTCTCCCAGTCTACCCAAGCTGAAGTTTAGCTGGTGGCCCTCTAACCCTAACAGCAAAACAGACCAACTATACTCTGAGACCAGCTAATTACCTTAGGCTGACTTTATTTTATTTTATTTTATCAGCAGCATAACTGTATGTGTACAGCTGTAGGCTATATTTTTATTTTATTATTTTATTTTATTTTATATCAGCAGCATAGCTGTATGTAATTCAACAGGCATTGTACAGGTGTAGGCTGCTATGTTTTTATATTAATTAATTTTATTTTATTTTATTTTATTTTATCAGCAGCATAACTGTATGTAATGCAACAGGCATTGCACAGCTGTAGGCTGATATGTTTTTATTGTATTACTTATTTTATTTTATCATTATTATTATTTATTTTAGCAACACAGCCGTATGTAATGCAACGGGCATGTTCCAGCTGCAGCCTGATGTTTATCAGCAGCGCAGATGCACAGGTGTGTTTCAGCTGTAAAGTAACAAGTGTTTAGTCTGCCATCTAGTGGCTGCCGGTGTTTTCACACAGAAGGCCGTTGCGTGTGTACCTCAGTTCGTGCAGATCCAGGTGCTTATCCACAAACCAAACATAATCTAATATTAACAGTGTACATTTGTTGGCACGGTGTATTTGCTTTGTTTGTTTTTCAACATATGTCAGAAGTGTACAGGATGTGCTTGCTGGCCCACATGTTCTGTCTGGGGTCTCAGATCGTTTTACTACTTAACATCGAAGTATCATGTTGATCCTGTAAGACAAAGGAACATATTTAAAAATATAAGGGAAATGGTCATTTTGAAATTACTTATAATCTATTAGTTTGGTACTGCAAACATAAAATATTTACAATCTATCGTATGTCATTGTAATAGTTGGGGAATTCAAAATATCTTCTCTTTGTAACCATCTTGTATTATTCACAGAAGAAAGTAAGTCATTTGGAACAACATGAGGGTAAATAAATGAAGACAGTTAAAATGGTCAATTTTGGTCAAAATTAGTAAATAATTATATTAGAGGATAATTAAAGAAAAAAGTATTGACCAGGGGCGCATCAGGTACTCACGAGCGAGACTATGGGTGCTCCAGGGAACAAATTGTCAAAAACAAAAAGTGGATCCCATTGCAAGAAACAAAAATAATTCACGTCCAGGCACTCACATAGAAGGTAAAATATAAAAAGCCTTTATTGTGCTACAGGGCTACATGTTAAAAAACACCAACGCTTATCAGCCCAAACAGAACACCCTGACGAAGGCCTGTTTGGGCTGATATGCGTTGGTGTTTGCTTTTTATATTTTGCCTGCTATGTGAGTGCCTGGACGTGGATTATTTTTGTTTCTTGCAATGGGATCCACTTTTTGGTTTTGACAATTATATTAGAGGTCTCACATTTCTCACTCTTTTCTGTAACTTGACTAGAAGAAATACATCAGGGCAAAGATGAAAGCTTTGAGTGCAAAAAACAGATTAAATCCATTAATTCATCTCTTTCTGTGAGGATGAATTGGCCTGTTGAAGTGCAGCACCTCTTTCATTATTTGATCTAGAGCACAAAGGTGTCTGTACAGGCTTGAGAGCCCAGAGCACAAGATCTTTTCAATTCACCTACATTAAGTCTAACAGCCGAGAAATGGGGGGAATTAGAGAATTCACTCAACTGATTATATTACCCATGTATCATAGTTAAAAACACAAGGTGTTTCATATTAAAAATGTGCAATTTTGTTTGCTAAAATAAAAAAAATGAATGAATGAATGAAACAGAAATCACTTGCCTCAAAGAAAGAAATGCTTTTGTCTTATATCTAATTAAATTTCTATGTAAAATGTAATTGAAGTGCAATGTTAATAATGCTTTTCATGCAATATTCATGTCAAAACTGCTTTCTGCTTTCACAGGTGAAACGAACTAACAGTAATGAATGACTGCTCAGATTTGTCTTTCTGAAGAAAAAGAAAAAGAAAAATGTACAATATTTTTTGACAGCCCTGTGATGGAATATTTTGAAATTCACAATGGAATAATAACCAGGGCTATTACTAAACTTTGGACAAAATGCATAAATACTGGAAGGGAGGGACAGAATTATGTATAAACAATGTAAATCTATAAATGACAATCAAATGAAAGGCATAACTGGTTCCTTTAATCCATAATAAACTAAAAAGACAGATAATTGAAACAACACAAAAGTGCAGTCCAAACAAAACACAAAGCTACAAAATACAATAAAACAAAACAAGAAGCACAACAAAACAAAAAAGCACAAAAAAAAACAAACAAAAAAACACAGCAAAACAAAACACAACAAAACTAAACAAAACACCAAAACAAAACATGACACAACAAAACAAAACACCAAACACGACACAACAAAGCAAAACAAAACAAAACACCAAACAAAACTAAACTAAACACCAAAAGAAAAAAAAAAAAAAAACACAACAAAACACAACAAAGCAAAACACAACAAAACAAAACACCAAACAAAACTAAACTAAACTAAACACCAAACAAAACAAAACACCAAACACAACACAACACAACACAACAAAACAAAACAAAACATGATACAACAAAACACCAAACATGACACAACAAAGCAAAACACAACAAAACTAAACTAAACAAAACACCAAACACAAAACAAAACAACAAAACAAAACACAACAAAGTAAAACACAACAAAACACCAAACAAAACACCAAACACAACAAAACACAACAAAACTAAACACACAACTCAACAAAATGTAATTCTTAAAATTATTAAAATATCATAAAAGGTTAAATAACAGTAAAATAAAAAAGTAAAAGTGGTTGATCAATGTTTTAACATTTACTATTTGATGTACGTTCCTTGTTATGGCACATTCAATAAATTAGCATTTTAATAAAACCTTCTCTAAGACGTGGATAATTGCGTTTGAGGCTTGATATTTCTCACTCTATTTTGTAACTTGACAATAAATAGGTAGGGGCAAAGATGAAAGCTCTGAGAGCAAAAAGCAGAGATTTGATCCATTAATTAATCTCTTTCTGTGAGGATGAATTGCCCCGTTGAAGTGCAGCACCTCTTTCATTATTTGATCTGGAGCACAAAAGGTTGAGAGCCCAGACCAATGCTATAAAGCACCATCTCCAAACAAGATCTTTTCAATTCACTCACATGCTCAACAGCAGAGAAATGGGGGGAATAGTAAATGCAGGGATTTGAATATGCGGCACATGATTCAGTTAAAAACACAGGTCCTGCATAAGAGAGGTCCTTCACAGTGCAATATGAGATACAGAACAGCACAACTGCTTCCCTTTTCCTTCAGGAACAGTATTAAATATGGAAACCCCCTTGCTTAAGGACAAAACATCTGTAGGGCATAAAGATAACAGCCAGTTTCTTATTGTTTCTCCAGAATCTGCAGAACATTTCACAAATTTCACAAATAATTGCAAAAAAAATGGCACGTAACATTGAATTCCACATTAAGTAGAAAAATTGAAATAGTATTTTTTGTAAAACATACTCGTCATCTTTGTTTTATTTGAAATATTCATATAAAACATTTTTACAGTGTGTCCTCGATTTTATTGGCTGATTGGTGAACATTTTTTTAAAAATAAATACAGTGGGTACGGAAAGTATTCAGACCCCCTTAAATTTTTCACTCTTTGTTATATTGCAGCCATTTGCTAAAATCATTTAAGTTAATTTTTTTCCCTCATTAATGTACACACAGCACCCCATATTGACAGAAAAACACAGAATTGTTGACATTTTTGCAAATTTATTAAAAAAGAAAAACTGAAAAATGCTCAGTATTTAGTAGAAGCACCCTTTTGATCTAATACAGCCAAGGGGGTCTGAATACTTTCCGTACCCACTGTATATACACATATATTTAATATTTAATGGACTGATCAAGGGGGTTCTGACATCGGTTTTGGTCAGAGAAACAAAGAAACTGCTTGATAATCACCAAAATAATATGTGTAATATGTTTATTAGACTATAATGGCACCTGAACAACAAAGCACAAAAGTGACATAATATTTCAAGAAATAAATACAATAATTATTAATAAAACTTTCTACAAAAACTATACAATACAATACAAATATACAAATTTAGACAATCCATAGATTAATGTTTAATTTAGAAACTGAGCAAATTATCAAAATGAGGCACACAAGTTCATAAAACCATGTACATATGCTAAAGAATGAAATACAATAACAATCAATTCTGACCCAAAAAATACATTAGAAAATAATAATAGTCAGAGCACTAATACGGCAGGAAAATCCTGAGATTATGAACTTTAAACACAGTAATTGACTATTATTCTAATAATATATTCTACCATTCAAAAGTTTTAGATTAGTAATAAGTTTTTTGACAGAAATTCATATTTTTATTCAGAAAGGACACATTCAATTGAAAATCTTTATATTTAGAATGATTTAAAAGATTTATATTTCAAATAAATGCTGTTCTTTTGAACTTTCTGTTCATCAAAGAATCCTGGAAAAAAATGTATGATGTTTTCCACAAAAATATAAAGTAGCACAAGCAAATCAGCATATTAGAATGATTTCTGAAGGATCGTGTGACACTGAAGACTGGAGTAATGATGCTGAACATCAGCAGAATTTTTTTTGTAACCTTGGCCAGATCTGTGCCTTGCCACAATTCTGTCTCTGAGCTCTTCAGGCAGTTCCTTTGACCTCATGATTCTCATTTGCTCTGACATGCACTGTGGGCTGTAAGGTCTTATATAGACAGGTGTGTGGCTTTCCTAATCTAGTCCAATCAGTATAATCAAACACAGTTGGACTCAAATGAAGGTGTAGAACCATCTGAAGGATGATCAGAAGAAATGGACAGGACCTGAGTTAAATATATGAGTGTCACAGCAAATGGTCTGAATACTTAGGACCATGTGATGTTTCAGTTTTTCTTTTTTAATAAATCTGCAAAAATGTCAACAATTCTGTGTTTTTCTGTCAATATGGGGTGCTGTGTGTACATTAATGAGGAAAAAAAATTAACTTAAATGATTTTAGCAAATGGCTGCAATATAACAAAGAGTGAAAAATTTAAGGGGGTCTGAATACTTTCCGTACCCACTGTATATACACATATATTTAATATTTAATGGACTGATCAAGGGGGTTCTGACATCGGTTTTGGTCAGAGAAACAAAGAAACTGCTTGATAATCACCAAAATAATATGTGTAATATGTTTATTAGACTATAATGGCACCTGAACAACAAAGCACAAAAGTGACATAATATTTCAAGAAATAAATACAATAATTATTAATAAAACTTTCTACAAAAACTATACAATACAATACAAATATACAAATTTAGACAATCCATAGATTAATGTTTAATTTAGAAACTGAGCAAATTATCAAAATGAGGCACACAAGTTCATAAAACCATGTACATATGCTAAAGAATGAAATACAATAACAATCAATTCTGACCCAAAAAATACATTAGAAAATAATAATAGTCAGAGCACTAATACGGCAGGAAAATCCTGAGATTATGAACTTTAAACACAGTAATTGACTATTATTCTAATAATATATTCTACCATTCAAAAGTTTTAGATTAGTAATAAGTTTTTTGACAGAAATTCATATTTTTATTCAGAAAGGACACATTCAATTGAAAATCTTTATATTTAGAATGATTTAAAAGATTTATATTTCAAATAAATGCTGTTCTTTTGAACTTTCTGTTCATCAAAGAATCCTGGAAAAAAATGTATGATGTTTTCCACAAAAATATAAAGTAGCACAAGCAAATCAGCATATTAGAATGATTTCTGAAGGATCGTGTGACACTGAAGACTGGAGTAATGATGCTGAACATTCAGCTTTGCATCACAGGAATAAATTACAATATATTAAAATAGAGAACAGTTATTTTAAATTGTAATAATATTTCATAATTTTACTGTGTTACTGGATTTATGATCAAATCAATGCAGCCTTGCTGAGCATAAGAGACTTCTTTCAAAAAACAAAAAAAAATCTTACAGACCCCAAACTTTTGAATGGTAGTGTATAAAGAAGACCTTCATCATTTTCACAGTTAACTGTCAAGCACTGGCTCTTTCAGTGGTGGGAGACTCTGTTTACTCACTCATGTCTGCAGGACTTGCTGTCAGGCTGCTGGGTGTGTCTGCTAACTGAGCTGATATTGACACAACTTCACTTCCAGCAGAACAGGAACCTTCCTTTGAGAAAGAAAGCTAAAAAAACAAATCAATCAAGTGAACAACAGTACAAAATGATGTTAGTAAGCCATCTTTTGAGTATCTTGATATTTACCAGTTGCTGGTATGATCTGTGTTCAGCATCCTTCTGTAGAATGAAGTCGGTCAGTAGTTTCCATGGTGGGTTTATCAGCACGTCACTGTCCTGCCTCTCTGGACTGTCCAGCAGTAGCGGCTCCTCTGAAACCTTCTGAGGATGAAAACACGAAACCCACTTGAGTTCTCTACTGCAAACTGTCCGAGCCATAGACGCTGCTAGACCATATTTACAGGAGCTCTCTGTTCCAGGATCTCTTATTGCTTTTGTTTCCAGTAAAATACAAAATAAAAATGCATCCAAATTTGTTAAAAGTTTGGAAGTCTCTTATGTTCTCTTACGCTTTTATCAAAAATACAGTAAAAACCGTAATATTGTGAAATATTATTACAATGTAAAATAGTTGCTTTCTATTTTAATATATTGTAAAATGTATTTTATTCCTGTGATGCAAAGCTGAATTTTCAGCTTCATTACTCCAGTCTTCAGTGTCACATGATCCTTCAGAAATCATTCTAATATGCTGATTTGATGCTCAAGAAACATGCTAGATTATTATCAATGTTGAAAACAGGAAACCGTGATGCATTTTATTTTTCAGGATTATTTGATGAATAGAAAGTTCAAAAGAACAATTATTTGAAACAAAAATCTGTTGTAATGTTATAAATGTCATTACAATCACTTTTGATCATCACAGGAATAAATTAAATTTTAAAATATATTCAGATAGAAAACAGTTATTTAAATTGTAATAATATTTCACAATATTACTATTTTTACTGTATTTTTGAGCAAATAAATGCAGCCTTGGTGAGCAGAAGAGACTTCTTTCAAAAGCATAAAAAATATTAATTATTCTAAACTGACTGACTGGTTGTATACATTTATCTACAGATCATATTTTAATGTTCATTTTTTTAAAGTCAGTCTGGAAAGATTTAGACCTTTTGCACTTTGGACAAAAAAAGTATTTTAACGAGCCACATCAGCTCATGCACCACTAAGTAAACTTCTAGACACTTGCAACATTGCCGTGGAAGATGATTAATATTAGGACATGCATGATATAATGTAATTGCTTTGAAATAAAAAAAGTTAAGTGTTAAAGTTACAGGGAAGTAAATGGGTAAGTAACTGCTCACTCACCAGACAGCCTTCAAGCTGCTTCTGTGTGCTTCTCATCATCAGACCTCTCTTCTTATCTTTGCATCGCTTGTTCTGGAACCAAACGCGGATGACCCGAGGACTGAGGCCTGTCATTTCCACCAGCTGCTCTTTCATGAGAGCGTCCGGTCTGGGATTAGCGCTGTAACAGGTCTGCAGCATGTGGAGCTGGGACTCACTGAGCACCGTCCTCACACGCGTGGATCTCTCTGACCTCCTCGGCATCGACGACCAGGACGGTGAGGATTTGATGCCCTCTGTCAGATATGAGAGGTTTTACCTCAAAAATAACTTTTCGCTCATTTACACACAGCAAAAATGAGGCTGAAATAATGTCAGTTGATCTTTCAACATTGAAAAAACATTGAAACATTTTATTAAATGTTAATGAAAAACTTATAAATGAACACTGAAATTTTAAATCCCCCATGCTGAAAAGTAAAACATTGAAACAACATCAAAATATCAATTCGCAAAATCAAAACAAAATTCAACAGTGATTCAACATTAGTGTTCAATGGAAGCTTGTTCATAAACTTACCGGATGGATCAACAGTCTCCTTCTGTTGGTTATCTGAAGTACCCATGAATTTGTTAAAAAGCTCATGGTGGTCTGTACAGAGCAGCTGTCCGTCCCGCAGAACATACTCATCTCCAGGGAGTAACTGGCGATTGCAGCCCTCGCAACGAAAACACTGGACGTGATAAATATTCACTCGTGTTTGCATGACATACTCCTTGCTGATGAAGGCTTTGTGGCATTTTGCACATTTACTGGTCCATAATCTGACAGAGAATATAGAGGAGAAAAGATCACAAACATTACATTTCTGAATGGAAGAATTTGTCCTATAAAATCACACTTAACAATACATTGTCTATGTTTTAAAAGTGCACATGGGAATATAATTAATTATAATAATCACAATTATAATGGTAAAAGACTGCAACGGTAAAAAAAAAAAAACAGTAAGATACCTTATAATCTAAATCTAATGGGACAGTTATACAGTGAAATACTGTTAAATGTACAGTTTTGGGGAGTGAAAAAGAACAACTGTAACTGTAATTTTACATTCCCAGAATTCTCTGTGAAGGCTCATATTTAATGGTTTTTCATTGAAGTGTTTCTTGTGCATGTGCATGACACTGTGCACCATGTATTCACCTCAGGAAAAGCTTTGATTCATCATGTGGCTTCCTCTTTACCTGTGTTTTTTTTTTGGTGGTTCTCAGTGTATAATAATAATAATAATAATTAATTAATAATTTATGCATTTAGCAGACGCTTTTATCCAAAGCCACTTACAGTGCATTCAGGCTATACATTTTTTGTGTTCCCTGGGAATTGAACCCACGACCTTTTGCGCTGCTAACGCAATGCTCTACCACTGAGCCACAGGAACTAAAAAATCATTAAGAATAATAATAATAATAATAAAGGTACAAGTACTTTGGTAAGTTAGTATATTAACATTATAATGGTTAATGAAATAATTTTTTAATACTAGTAAGTTTAATGCTGTGATGCAATGAAATTAGAAGTTGCTGAATGAAATATTTTAGAATTTTTGGACCACTTATTAAACAGCATACAAAGTTTTTAAAGTTTTTTTTTATATCCCATTCGACTTGTTGTAACTTACTTAGCTAGAAAACGACAAAATGTGATCAGAATAACGAATTATTGAAGGTTTAATAAATAAATAAATAAATAAATAAAGTAATTCTGATGCGCAAATCGACTTTCCTTTTAAAACGGTACGCACCTCCTGTGGTGGTCTTTACAGAAGGTTTTTCCGTCTCTGATGAAGCAGGTGCAGGACTCATCCAGATACTGCTGGCACTCCGCGCACTTCAGGCACTGCTCGTGCCACTCCTGATCAGGAGAAACCCGCAGAATGAAGCGATCCAGGATCTGCTGCCCACAACCCACGCAGTAGGAAACCAGCTTACTTCCTTTAAGAACACACATTATGTATGTCTCTAATCTATCGAGGCTATTGTAGTGACAATTAACGACAAAAATACTACAGATTCTCAAGCATCTCATCTTATGCTAATAAGTAAGCTGAACTTTTGATCAACGATAACTTACTGTTCGGGGAATCTCCCATATCAGAATGCCGTTATCTTCTAAATGATATTAAACATCAACGAGAAATAAATGAAGGCACTGTTGTGTTGAACTACATCTACAGGGCCACTGGTCTCACTCACTCCTCTTTATTTATTTGATGTGACGAATGGAGCGCCAATCAGCTGCTCAGTGTTGAAGCCGAGTACTGAGAATAATGGAGCTCATTACCCGCGGAATCCCCGCCCACTAACACTTCGGCACGCCCACAGCAGGTGTATTTGTAATGTGACAAACTGGTCATGTTGTATTATGCATAAATTATAAAAAATATAGAGAATAATTGCTTGCATGCCCTTACAGAAAAACCACATGAACTTCACATGTGCGATCAAAATCACGTGAGATATGTGAAACATATGAAACACACATGAAACGTGGTTTTGGAACATTTTCACGGTGTGAATGTGTGAAACCTATGTGATCACATGTAAACAATATGTGTGATCACAAACCTATGTGATCACATGTAAACAATATGCGTGATCACAAACCTATGTGATCACATGTAAACAATATGCGTGATCACATGGGCTTCACACCATGAAAATGTTCCAAAACTACGTTTCGTTTGTGTTTCATATGTTTCACATATTTCACATGTGATTTTAACAGGTGATCGCACATGTGAAGTTCATAGGTGCGTTCGACTTGAAGCACGGCTACAGACGGCAGTCAACGAGAGTAGCCGCTTGCAGTCGGGGGCGAAGTTGAAAACGGAGCCGTCAAGCCGGACACTTTCTGCTCCCGTTAGTGACGCTCTCGCGGTGTTTGCATACTCTATCACAGATGAAGTGAATTAAATGCAATATTTGTCAAATATACAGACGGTTTAGAAACGTTTTCATGAGCAACAGATATATACTGATTATATAC
>NW_015651641.1:1570483-1575734 GCF_001515625.1 Sinocyclocheilus rhinocerous
GGGGTATATAAGCTTTCATGATAAACGTGACTCAGTATAACATTGCGACTACAGTAAAAAAGCTTTTACTGTTCTAAAAACACAGATTTGTGGCTATTATTGGAATTGAAAAGGTTAGAATAAACCCGAAACACACGTGATAGTTGTCATGCGGTGAATCTGGCCAATCGTGAAATGGCTGTGTCGTCATCAGCGCTCCTGCAGTCGCTCTGAAAAAGCTGCGCCAGCTGAGTCAGCCGGCTGCTCTCGAAACGCTCTCGCGGTACTTTGATGCCACACGTGACAGTGACGTGGCGTCGGCGCCGGTTCAAGTCGGACAAAATTTCTAACCGGCATGCACTGCTTCAAATCAGCCGCCGATCGGTTTGCGCGGCGCCGCATGAAGTCGAACGCACCTCATGTGGTTTTTCTGTAAGGGTGAATATATTTCAAAGTTTAAATATGTTATCTATCTAACCAAATATGAATAAATATTAATTAAAGAAAACTGATGCGATATAGGCTATACATAGGCTAATGGTTCTCAGTCACATCAGAAACACAAAAGCTCATAACCTATAGGCTACTTTTGAAGAGAATCTGAATGATTTGACTTCTGATATTCTTTAAACTAAAGCGTTACAACGAATTTGTTCCTTGCAATGATACTGGGAAGCAGTATATTTGTATTTCCAATATAAATGATAATTTCTTTATTAAACATGTTTCACAAGGCTTCCCAGACCAGTGATGTTTTACATGACCTTTCCAGTTACTTGTGATTACTCTATTGATTGTTTGTTAGTTTGTTTGAGATTTTGCATCTCATTTTCAATTTTATCTCGTTTCCTTACTTTTTTTCAGTGACAACTTCACAGATTTATGCTCTTCACATTATATATACATATATTTTCAGATATAAAGTTGAATTTATGACATACATCTGATCACATGTGTGAAAATCAAATAAATCAAATAAATATGCATTAGGTTGTTACACACACGCACACACAAGTTCCATGTTTTATGGAAACATTGCATCGATGTAATGGTTTTTTATACTGTATTTTCTAGCCCATTACCCTAACCCTACGCATAAACCCACCGCTCAAACAACATTTTATGCATTTTAGATTTTCAACAACAAAAAAAAACTTAATTTTGTATGATTTATAAACTGTTTTCCTCATGGGAACCAAAAAATGTCCCCACAAGGACAAGGAATTTGGATATTGCCACCTTTGTGAGGACATTTTGAAAGTTATATATTTTCATTCGGTTCTCATGAAAAAACTCCCTGCAGTGTTTCTGGGAAGGTTTTTTTGTTGTTGTTTTGTTTGTTTGTTTTTGCTACGAAAAGAATGTTCCTAGAAGAGTAAACTTTGAACCTAACACAGAGAAAACATTTTCATAGAGATCTCTTTATTTCTATCACTCTATATTTTAAGCAGATCTATCCACTCTATAAATCTAAATTTGTCACCCACAGAAATAGGATACGTGCAAACGTTTACGTTGACGTCACATTACATGCGTCATTGCGTCATCACTGTCCGCCATATTGTATAAGGAAATAAGAGTGGAAGAGGGGCAACGTCCCGGATGCAGGTAAACATCCACGTCAACAGAAAGTATATTGATGAAACAGTTATAAGGGCGCGGAACAGCGCGAATACAGACATTACGGGCTCTGGCGGATGTATAATTAAATGACTTAAACACGGTGGTGTTTTTAGGTTTGTGCAAACAATGACTTCCCTAACGCAGAGAAACTCGGGCCTGGTGCAGAGACGGACCGAGGCCTCGCGTAGCGCCGCGGATAAGGAGAAAAGCCCCGGAGAGGATGAGTACGAGTCCCGCCACGGAGAAGAGGACGACGACGACAAGGGAGACGCTAAAGAAACGCGGCTGACTTTGATGGAAGAGGTGCTGCTGCTCGGACTGAAGGATAGAGAGGTTTGACGTGACTTCTGTGGCTTTGTTAGTCAAATGGTCGCCAGGAAGCGGCTAGTAACTGGAGAATTAGATAAATCCTGTAATACGACAGAGATTAAGTGTCTTAAGAGCAGCTGGTCCTGGAGAGCTTCACCATTTAGCCTTCTATGAGGGTCCCAGTCGTGTGTGTGTGTTTTTTTTTAGTAAAATATGGCTGAAAGGCGAAGGTCTCTAGAGCTGTATAGGTGTAAATTTTGTAACTCTTTACAACGTCCCTCAATATTAAAGTTGCAAAACAACATAGCTTGTAAAGGTTAGACCAATAACTTCAAAATGTCACCAAATTAATGCAGTCAGGAACATAAATGGCTTTAAGTTTTGGTCAGCTGTTATATTATGCAAGCATGTCATTTCTTCCATGTCCACGCTAATGATAATAGCAGTATATCTTATATGATGTCTGCTGATGTTATTCTTAGAATAATAATTGGTGGACATTTTTCTTGCTCAGGGTTACACATCATTCTGGAATGATTGCATATCGTCTGGACTGAGAGGGTGTATGCTTATTGAACTTGCCTTAAGAGGACGCCTGCAACTGGAGGCATCTGGAATGAGGAGGAAAAGCCTTCTAACCAGAAAGGTGTGTGTGACTTTTGGGGGCTTGTTTTTAACATGCTTTACACTTTATCTGTACTCTTTAAACCTGTTTGTTCTTCAGGTGATTTGTAAATCTGATGCCCCCACTGGAGACATGTTGCTAGACGAGGCATTGAAACATGTTAAAGAGACTCAGCCTCCAGAGACAGTCCAGAGCTGGGTTGAGTTGTTAAGTGGTGAGTTGTGAACATATTCAACATGTGAACATATTTGATACAACATATATGTACAAGAAGACAAGTTATTTATTTGGGAAAGTTCACAGTTTCCAACCCTGTATGACTGTTTTTCTTCTGTGAAACACAAAGATGATTTTTTTTAAAGTGTATCAATCTTCTTTTAATGCAATGAAAATCGTTGGGGTCCAGTGTTGTTTTACACCCTACTGACTTTCTTTGTTTGATCAAAAACATTTGAAACATTCAGAATATCAACTTTTTGTCATATAGGACGTTGCAAAGGTTTGTAACTTGTGAACGATGACAAAACTTAAATTTTTGCACAAACTTTCTTTTTAAGTACATGAAACACTGTTTACAACCCATTTTACTTCTGGGATGTGATGCTTTTTAGAGAGGAATAGAATTTTGATCCAATAAATAGCTTCTAGGGTTTTAGAAAAGTGTTTCAAACTTTATAAGCTATGAACCGAACCGACCAGCTACGAGGTGAATCACATTACCAACATTGATTGGAAGCAAAGTATTTAAAAAGCTGACAAGACAAAGGTAAAAGACTGTGTCCTTAACAGCTTTAGTGAGGGAAAGAACTACAAATCCCACGAAGAACTGCAAATTAAAAGTGAAGTGAAGTGACGTGACATGTGGCCAAGTATGGTGACCCATACTTGGAATTAGTGCTCTGCATTTAACCCATCCAAAGTGCACACACACAGCAGTGAACACACACACACCGTGAACACACACCCAGAGCAGTGGGCAGCCATTTATGCTGCGGCGCCCGGGGAGCAGTTGGGGGTTCGGTGCCTTGCTCAAGGACACCTCAGTCGTGGTATTGAAGGTGGGAGAGAGCGCTGTACATTCACTCCCCCCACCTACAATCCCTGCCGGTACGAGACTCGAACCCACAACCTTTGGGTTACGAGTCCGACTCTCTAACCATTGGGCCACGACTTCCCCTACATAATCAAATATAAAAACAATGGAGAAATATGAAACCATTCATTTAAAGTTGTTGACTATATCAATAGAAATAAGAATATATACATCATTCACTTGGGATGTGACGAGATCTTGTGGCACGAGATCTCGCGAGATCCGATATGTGTCTGGAGATCCGACTGGTCTCGCGAGAACGTGACGATATCCTCGTGAAACAATTTGCAGTGTTTACATTAGAGCTGCACGATTAATCGTTGTAATGACCTTCCTTGTGCGGGGATGTTCCGTTCACTTCATTATTTATTGGAATAACAATCATACGACATCAAAAATGAAAACGGAGATTAACACCGCTCCCAAACACGTTCTCAAAACTGTGTTCCTTTCCCCATAGGCCACACCCCTACCTCATCACTGCCTGACTAAAACACAGATCTCATGGGTGCAGCCCACCTCATTATCTTATTAGGGGAAAACAATAAACATTATACAATATATAATACATATAAATGCATAAACAAATAATGTGAAACAATAACTCACAGGCTCATACAATCGTTTAAAGATCGCAAACTCGATTCAAAAACCCACGCAGTCTTATTCCTGAATGACAACGATTCAGCTATGTCTTTTACGACTGTTTCACATCGCGAGTGTCAGTGGAGCATGAGAAGCACGTTTTGTCGCTGCCATGTTAATGAATCATTCATGCTGCTGCTGATCCAGAAAGAGCAACACAAACTTCAAACTTCAGTCTTTTCAACCACACATCATTATTTCTGTGTTACAGACATTTAAATAACTGGGATAAAAGTTTAAAGTTTGGGTATAAACTAGTGCTGGGCGGTATGACCAAAAATTTATATCACGGTATTTTTCAAAATGATACCGGTTTCACGGTACAAGTCGGTATTTTTTTTTTCATGCATGACCGAGGGTTAACCATATTTTCTCCTGATTGAGAGAGGAAATACTGCAGTATATTGACTTAGAATGCCCTATTTTACTGTCATAATGAGTGAATATTGTCAAAAAATACCACACTAAATAGTGACTAAACACGACCCCTTTTAATACATGTTAACCAGGAGTCACTCTCATTTATAATCGCGGCATCGTCTGATAAAATCAACATGCATCTACACTAAAGAGCGGCGGCTATGCGGTTGTTTTGGCTATATTACTTTTTTGTCTCATGCAGCGCACTGCCTGCATCTGAGTAACAAACAAAAAAAAACAACAAACAAAAAAGTGCATGTGATATTAACAGACGAACTACGCTCATATTTAGAAACGCTGTTTTGTACTCATTTATTGACGGAATGCGGTGCTTCTCTGCCGCTCACTGCACAGAACACACGCAGAGAGAGGTGACACTTCTCCGGGAAAGTCAGACCTCGCGTTCGCGGGACAGCACTGGCAAAATCTTCCAAAAAGTCGCTAGGTTTGTCAGTATGAATATTATATGGAAAAAAAGCCGCTAAAAGGGTCTGAAAGTTGCTAAATCTAGTGCTAAAGTCGCGCTCGTGTGTGTGAGAAGCGGGAGCTGATGGCAG
>NW_015651641.1:1576132-1614754 GCF_001515625.1 Sinocyclocheilus rhinocerous
CTGAGCCGTACCGTGCCGAGTCGTACCACGCAGTGGAAAAGCGCCATTAGTAACACATACAGCTGTTCCCTCACCACAGTGCAACACCGCTTTCAAACAGTGTCGCGTTCCGAACGTTGTTTAAGTGACATATTGCGGTATTTTCAAAATTCATATCATAACAAAAATAAAAACCGGTATTCGGTATGAACCGGTATACCGCCCAGCACTAGTATAAACACTTATTCTCTACAGTAGCGATCAAAACGAAAGCATCTTAACAATTGTATGTATTGTAACGCTTATCCTCTTCCGCCAGGATGTGGCGACAACTGCCCGTTTAAAAAAAGTATTTGTCATTGAATCATTCATTCAGGAGATTCCAATTGTGAAATAGGTCTTTATGAATTGAGACACTGACTTCTTCATTGAAATTTGTTTTTTTTTGGTTAAAATTAATATATTTTTTTAAAAAGACTTAAGCAATGAACATTTTGTCAGAACCACTAGTAAATTACGTTATTTTGTTTAGTTTTCTAATCTTTTTTTTCTTCAGAATCGTGAGAGAATCGTGATCTTCAATTTATATATAAAAAAAACACAATTCTCAATTTATCCGGAGTGGTGCAGCTCTAGTTTACATGTTGTTTATTGCTGCATATAATTAATTAAAATAGATGTTTAGTTTCATAAAGTACAAGTTGATTTCAAAATGCACCTACATTTTTTGCATTGTGTTTTTCAGTTGAATAAAATACTATTTTCCCTATATATTTCATCATTGAGGATTCCTTTTAAGAAGTCTAAAAATCTCGTCTCGTTCTCGTGAACCCAGTCTCGTGGGATAAGTGTCTCGTCACACCCCTATCATTCACAGTGCTTCATGGACATCTCTTGCAAGCTCTTTTGGTGCAGTTTGCTCATTACAGCTCTGATTGGTGGGGTTTTCTGTACAGAATCATGGGTAATAGTTTTTCACCACAAATTCTGCTGTTAAACACGATTATTTTACAAATAAGTTGAAATAACGTGGGCTGATGGCATCAACAAAAGCATAGATTAACAACCTCGTAGCTCACAGTAGGCCTGTCTTTAAAGGTTTAAAGTTATTGTTAAAAATCAATTTCCCTATGGAGAAAATGAATGGAGTTTTTATTTCTGAAACCCGACTGTTGCACTCTATTGATCCCAATGGTGGAAGTGCTTGAAAAGTAAGAGGAATTTGTTGCATCACCCAAAATGAAAGGTTGCTTCAAAGTTATTTTGATATTGTGTTGACTTAAAGCTTTATATGGCAAATATGATTGTCATATAAGACAATATTGACTTGTATAAGATATAAGACATAAGATATTGACTTGTATAAGATATAAGATTGCTGCAAACATCAAAAGGTACTACAAATGGGTCAGTCCAGTTATTCAAGAGCCTTTTTTACGTTCTGTAGGTGAAACCTGGAATCCGTTGAAGCTGCACTACCAGTTGCGAAACGTGCGAGAGCGCTTGGCTAAGAACTTGGTGGAGAAGGGCGTCCTCACCACAGAGAAGCAAAACTTCCTGCTTTTTGACATGACCACCCACCCGCTCACCAACAACACCATCAAGCAGCGGCTGGTGCGCAAGGTCCAAGAGTCCGTCCTGGAGAAATGGGTCAACGATCCCCAACGAATGGATAAGCGTCTGCTGGCACTGCTGTTCCTGGCACATTCTTCTGATGTTCTAGAGAACGCCTTCTCTCCTCTGCTGGACGACCAGTACGATCTGGCCATGAAGAGGGTGCGGATGCTTCTGGATCTTGAGCCCGAGGCTGAAGCTGCCAAGTCAGGCGCCAACGAGCTGCTATGGGCGGTGGTGGCCGCTTTCACCAAATGAACCTCCAGAGTACAGAGAAAGGGACTCAACTTTGTGCTCATGGCATTGGACTCCGACCGCTGGCCCCAAGCTTGGTTGATTCGGACTAATTTTGGTGATGGTGATGATGGAAATGCAAATTATGAAAGAGAAGATGCTGATGATGACGATACTTGGAAAGGGACAGCTTTTTCTCATTGTCACAAATCTGTCTCTGACCTTCACAAAGGTGTTGCCCTGTCTACTTCAAATGGCCAATAGTTGCTACATGATTGCAATTCACTGTGAGGCTTCTTGTAGTTCATGCACTTAGATCATAAAGTTCATGTAAGAACAAAAATGAGCGCATTGAAGGGAGGTGGTTTGTAAAGGGTCTGTACTTAACTAGGCCGTGACTAATCTTAATCCAGATCCTGGTATAGTTCTACAGTAATTTCAAACTCCATGTGTCTTTGAATAAGGAGCCACTTCTTCCGAACACACAGGTTTGATGATCCTTGTCATGGTTACATGGAAAGGTCCAGTTTCGGTTGCATTTGCATATTCAGCAGGAAATGTTCCATTCGTTTCTGCTACCTGAAATGAGTCCCGAGTTGAAAGAAAATAAACCAATTCACATTTCAAAAGACTGTAACGCAAGCATAAGTTTTTCTCCGGTGCTTTGAAGATACATGACCCTGCTTCCTTGCAAGTCTTCTTTCCAGAAATCCACTCTTTCTGAATGCTCAAAGAATAAAATGTTCTAATGCGTGCTAATATTTTAGTTTTTTTGCTTGGCGATTCACATCGGCCTGTGTATGAAGTGACTCTTAACTTGACAGCGATTGTTATATTACTTACAGCCTTTTGTTCGGCTTATCAAATCTAGTTCATCTCTCCAATACAAGATCAACAGTTCATTCTGACAATGAATGGCTTGGGTTTTATACTATAATGCACCACAAACCAGGTCAAGGAAGCATTGAGCTCACAAATACAATATAAATCAAACATCTGGGTTTAAGTTGCCTCATAACTTTCATTTCATACAAATAGCCAGTCAAACACTACAGGAGCCCCAACTTCAAGAAAGGCTTTCATTCCCGAGGCCTTTTTATAGTGATCACTGCATTGATGTAGCTTTCTTGTCATATATGGTTTTGTTCATGCCATAATCTCTCCTCTTGCTATGTTTCCAATTTTTATACTATGTTTTTAATCATTTTTATTTTGTTCCTTCCTTTAGCCGTTACCACAATATTTCAGAGTCGTTTGTCATGTTTTTGGTTGTCTCTTGTCCTGAAAGAGGACAGGTAAAGCACGGGATAGGGATATGCCCTTCCTGTGTACGCAAGCATGTTTGACATGATGATTTACTGTTAGTAAACAATAATTAATGAGCTGTAAAAGTAGAGATGGTGTGAAACAGATGCCCTGATTTGTACATCTGCTTTTTATCATATAATAAAGTAATATCTTTAAGTGCCTGGAAGGTATATGAATATTAGATGTCCTCATTCTTTGTGTATCGTAGATTACTTTGAGATGCTATGACTATTAGTTTGGTCTTATAATGCAGTCAATTCTCATTTATTGTACTGAGAACATGGTGTAAATGTGGCATGATTAGGAATACATATCTGAGTAAGTTGACCATAACCTCATGAACGTGTATGCTAAAGGTAAAATTGTACAGTTTTTCCTCTGAACACATCATGTATGAACGTTTCAGGCACGACTGAACAGCAAGTTCCCCTGTTCAGTAAAAAGAGTCGATTGTTGATTGAGAAATCGCTCTGATGAATTGTGTTCAGTGAAGTATTATGGTGTGTTCATGTCCGCTTCTACAAACTGCTGAATAAACCAAAAATGCGCATCGGGTGTGTTAAAATATTGAATTGACGATGCAGCTGTAAATATGACGTATAATATGTCGTAATCATACTATAGGCCTACTACTGTATTTTGTCCACGCAACTAGTTTTATTGCAAATGACTCACTGAAAAGAACCAGTTCATGAAAGTAATTTGTTTGTTAATCAGACTACGCTGGTCGTGCTGTTCTTGATTCACTATGGGGGAAAAAATTGGCTTGTGAGAATCATTTGTTCCTGAACCAGGCCACACTCAGTGGTTGCGCTTAATATGTTTGATTCAGTAAAAAAGTGCTCATAGGTGTTGTTTGTTCAAGAATCTAGACTGGCCGTGTTGTACTTTTTCATTAACCAAAAAAATTCAGGGACCAATCACACACATGCAAACAGTTTATGTTGTAGTCTTGATTATATTTAATTCGGAAGTATTAAACATTTCAACTGCTTTGACAGTAAGTTGAGTTATACAGTAAGTACATTTACATTGTGATCAGTTGATAAGTGTTGCCTACAAGTATTATAGATTTACTTATCACTAATAGCCTACATAGCACCTAGACAAATTGTGCGCAAATCTTTAACTTTACATTTAAGTATAATAATTTAAATGTCTTATAAAGTTTGACATTTCTTTAAAATAGTCAACATAGACATGTAATGTCAATATCTGTCTGGAACTACTTTAGCCGTGCGTTTCTCTGAAAATATTTGCATACAACGTTCGTCAGCCAATCAGATTCAAGCATTCAACAGCTCCGAAGTATAACTACAAATAATCTAAATGCAACTGCAGGTCCTCAGAATAAAATATAAAGAGTGGCCCCTAAAAAGTATTTGAACACTTATGTCACCCTTTAAATTAATTTCACTGCATTAGACACAAAATATCAAGCAAGTGATACATGCAAACCACCTATTCTAGAGTTTTTCTTAAAAAAACAAAAACCCTTACATACCTTCTC
This sequence comes from Sinocyclocheilus rhinocerous, assembly GCF_001515625.1. NCBI lineage: Eukaryota > Metazoa > Chordata > Actinopteri > Cypriniformes > Cyprinidae > Sinocyclocheilus > Sinocyclocheilus rhinocerous. The sequence goes on from NW_015651641.1 coordinate 1,580,778, forward strand.
TATTTTTAACTAAATTGGTCTCCAGGTCATTTTTCATGGCTGAGTTAAGTTTCCATGTCTAAAATAGGTTGCAAAGTCTTTGCAATTCATTTATTTGGCTAGGCCTATTAAAAAGGCAAATGTAGGCTACAAATCAGGGTTTCCATTTCACACCATCTCTAGTTTTACAGTTTTATGAAAATATATAAGAATAATAAGTCAATTTGTACATGAAAGATCTCCACCATTCGGTGCTGCAAAGTTGGTTTTATGTTGGACATTCGTTAGAATAGTGTTTTCCAACCGGGGAGCCATGAAAAAATTCTTCAAACTTTTCTAACATGCTAAAATGTGTATAAAACATTTAATATATATCATAAATATCTGATGTCTTAAATAATAACAAATAAGACACACGTTGAAAAAAATTCATAATTCCCTCCCCCTCGACCCCCTCACTGACCTGTCAGCACGTCAGTATGCCTATAGCGTATGCATGCGTTTTATCCTTAATAATTAATCCTAAAGATTCTTCTGGACCATCAGCTTCATCTTCCTTTATCGGAGATCCATCATGTCCTCTTCCTCTGTGACTGGTATGTGTGGACAGACTGTCGAATGAAGCAATGGTTCCTACTTCCTAGCAAACTAAAACAGCATCTGACAAAAAAAATCACCCATCACTACACTCTTAAAAATAAAAGTGCTTCACGATGCCATAGAAGAACCTTTTTGTCTAAATGGTTCCATAAAGAACCTTTAACATCTGAAGAATCTTTCTGTTTCACAAAAGGTTCTTTGTGGCGAAAGAAGGTTCTTCAGATTATAAAAAGTTAAGAAAGAGATGGTTCTTTAAAGAACCTTTGACTGAATGGTTCTTTGTGGAACCAAAAATGGTTCTTCTATGGCATCGCTTGAAGAACCTTTTGAAGCACCTTTATTTTTAAGAGTGTATAAGCAAGGACACAGAATAATTGAAACAATTAAAAAGGCAACACGAAAAACAAGAGGAAGTTATGATGAAGAGTGCAATAATGTCAGAAAAAGCATTGAAGGCCAGTCATCTTGTGGCTAAAATAGTAGCCAAATCGAAAAACCCCACACAATCGCTGAGACTGTAATCTTGCCTGCATGCAAAGCCACCGTTAAAACCATGCTAGGCCCACAAACTGAGAAAGAAATATCAAAGGTTCCCCTGTCAAACAATACAATTAGCAGGTGAATAGATGACATGTCCTTAGACATTGAAAGTGTGGTTTTGGAAACAATCTGATCTAGGATGTCTCAGTGTATGTACTGATGGGGCCGCTGCCATGACGGGGAGCATGAAGGGCTTCATTAGCAGAGTCAGAGCACAAAACCCACAAGAGAAAGACACTCACTGGGAGGCAACTCGCCCTCTGGCGTTCTTTTGTTGAACAGGGCCAACTTGATATGTTTCCCTTGTGCAAAGCACACTCAAACAGCAAACTCCCTGAGCTTATCGCCCAGCATCTTAAATTCCTAGAGGAGAGGTTCAGCTTTTATTTTCCAGCTGAGTCTAATGCTGAGTTTGACTGGGTCCTTGATCCTTGGAGTTCATCGGGACTGGAAAGTTCAAAAGGCATGCCACTGTCTGCAAGTGCAAGAACAACTTGCGGAACTAATGGAAGATTGCAGTTTAAAAATGAAATTTCAAGACATGGCTTTGGACAGTTTTTGGATAACTGTGGAGAAAGATTATCCAGCTGTTGCAAACAGTGCCGTTGCAGAAGCCTACTGATGCCATTTTCCACAACCTATTTGTGCGCAGGGGCGCCGCTATGGTTGCTGGGCCCCCTGAACAGCATATTGACTCGTGCCCCCTCAGCGATTGCGTTCGGGGTGGGGTGGGGTCTCCCCCGGCCCTCCGTAATAATCGTGTTCAGGGATCCCTCTCCCTCATCGGACCTCCCACCTCCCACTGGCCCACCAAATTACACAAGGACTAACAATAGGCTACATAAAATAACTATGGTACTACTTAAATAAATGTTTGATAGGCAAATAATATCACAATGTAAATATTTTTGTATGAGAAATGTTTGTGATTATAAACCAGCCTTGTGTAACAATATCAGGTCACTTGACCAAGAAGTAAAAAAAGTTTTCAATAATTCAAATATTTGTCTAAACACAACAACAAAAAATTTTAAAAGAAAAAAAAATATGTACAATGTATGAAAGATGTTTATGAATGCAGTGGGTGTGGCAACATGAGGTCACAATACCAAGAAGTTATATAGATTTAAATATTTCAAAAATTCACCACAAAATACACAAAATCATATTTCCAAAATCCAAGTTGTGTATGATGTGTGTCAGGATTGAGCGAAGATATTACAACTACTGTGGCATAATCAGGTCACATGACAAGGAAGTTATAGAGATTTAAATATTTCAAAAATTCACCAAAAATACACACACACACACATAAATATATATTTAAATCTAAGTTGTGTATTATATGCTGCATGTATGTATAAACACACTGAAAAAATGTGCCCTAAGGGCAAGTTATTTATTTTTAATTGGCTCAAGTTAAAAAATATAGATGTGAATCATTACCCTAAATTTTTTTAATTGGATGAATGAAACATTTTTTTCAGTGTAGGTGATTTGAGATCTTTAGATAAAACAACCACAAAGTTAAATTTATATGAAATAGATTTATTCAATTAAGACATTCAGTTTACAGATTTATAACAGATATACTAATCATACAAAAGTAAAACATTGTCTTAATCTATACTTAAATATAGTATATATAAAATACTATACTTAGCTAAAATAAACTACACATGTAAAAGGATCTTGTTTTTAGTGTTTTTATGGAATAATGCCATATTAAACCAAGTTTATTGTGGATTTTGCACTTATGAGACTCTCCTTAACTTGACGTGCCCAAATGGGGATCGTTGTGAGGGCTTTTTCAATTCTAATGCTTAAAACAATTACACCATCGAATAATATTATTATTCATTTTTATATTATGCTTTTAAATGCGATCTGAAAAAGATACAGCACGATCCATGACTATTACGCGATTACATATAAATGAATGCCGAAGAAAGCAACGAATGTCTAATGAATGTCCAACATAAAACCAACTTTACCGCACCCTGCCATTCGACTTCTTGAATGAAAACTCTTCCGACAAACAGTTCAAACCCCGCAGAGAAAACGTCCAGAGATAAATATGGCTCAGAAGAGCGCAGAAATGATCCACAAGGGCCATCGTATCCATGTCTTCATCTGGGAAGGCCGTATTCCTGTCCAACTTTTTTGTTTTGTTTTTGGAAGACGACGCACCTCGTCTTCGGATATGAATCCTCTTCAGGCTTTGTGTCCACATTGGTTCAGTATTCTCAGATTCCTTCCCAAAGGGTGTCTTTTTCACCTTTTGCCGTCCGTGTCTTGTTTCTGGAGTGTTATTATGAACTCCAGCAACATGTATTTCCAGTTTAGCAGATCTCCAACTCTGCGCAACTGCTTCGCGCACTCGGCAACTGCGGCTTGCTCTGTACGAGGGAGAATCGAAAGTCAGTAAGTTAGCCCGTAAATTGTTGTTTTATTCATCTGGATTATTTTATAAAACTCGTTTAAACAGATTAGTCCATTTGTTTTACCTTTCTTCGCCATTTCAGATCGTAGAGAGTTGAGGCGTTCCGGGGTTTCAGCAGTGTGGATGAGTTCCTGACTCCGTCTGACTGAGCTGCGGCGAGCGCTCTTCTTCTCTGAATGTATAGTTAAGCTGCGTTAAGAGTGACGTAATAAACAATGTGTCCATCTGAGAATCCCCGTCCACGTCACGTTTGTTGATATCCGTTTTTGTTTAGCCCTATATGGCGTCTACCTGTTCTTCGTGAGAACAAACCTATCCCGTTCAACCGATAAACTGAACACCTTTACTTACATACGCAGTACTGTGTACACTGTGAGAACGACTACAGCAAAAGTATCTTTTGATTTAAATATCTGCACTTGTTTAACACCACTGAACCGCGATAACACGATAGCCTTCTATCGTGATAGGCCTATGGGGGAAGATGCCCCCTTAATAACAAGGTGCATTTATTTTTGTGTTATTAATGGAAACAGAGATAAATAAGTTGCCATAGCACAAAATTAATATATATTTGTAATTGAATTATTAAAATTAAAATGATTGCCCCTACCTGGGGCAAGAAATCTCTCGGGTAAAGTTTCACAAAATGCTAAATTTACTTTTTATATAATTTCTTATTAATATTTATATAGTTAGTAAAATGTCATTAATGTAAAATTCTAAAATATTCTATTTAAAATAGTTTTGCCAATTGAGTTAATTTCCATTGACTAAAAATGACAGACAAAGCATCTGAAAGGTATATTTATTTTATGACTTATATACAGGCATATCAGTCATATGAGTATATAAATATTTAATTGCCCATATTTTAACTGAAGATATGTCATAATAGCAGCTCTGTGAGTTCAAACTGAATAATTTTACTCAAGTAGCCTATAGGTTTTAATGGATTGCAAAGATATCTGAACTGAACATCCAAGGAATTGCTGATGAAATTATTTAAAGTTATATTATATAAAGTTGGCACACCACGAGCTTTTAGGCTCGAAACGTATATTTGGTGAGAGCATAATTAAATATAATTAAATATTGTTCTACTTTTGGAGCTGTGGTGTGCCAACTTTGGTTTTTCTGTTTGAAATTTTTTTGTGGTTGAACACCTGCATTGAGCTTTTGGCCGGTTGGATGTTCGCATTTTGATCTTTGTTCTGGAATCTTTGTTCTTCAAAATGAAAACAACATTTTTTAATGCACATATATAAAAGCATTAATGTGTCCACAAATCTCTCATGAACAAACAGAAACAAAAAATTTGATATTTTGCATAATTCAATATCACAGATCATTATTTTCCAGTGACAAAAAGGTCATTTGACCTCAAAACTGCCATTCATTAAATCTGTTGAGATGAGATTTTGTGTCGTCTATGGGTCAAGAGAAAAAAAAAGGTGTGGGGTATTACAAGTTCTAACTCGGTTTCTTTTATTGTTTGATTTGTCTTTTAAATTCCCTAACATCATGTGATACAAGGAGTTTCCAGCCTCATCAGGTGACTAAATATACAAATTCTATGACAAGAAAACATTCCGTTTCCTGTAACCCTCTTGTAGTTTCACTTCAGGCATGCCTCCAGCATGCAACTCTTTATTCACAGACAGAAGGAAGTGTCTCTTGATTGGTTGAGGTAAACTGTCATTTGCATGACTATCTAACCGGTTGTTTTTCTAAGAGAAAGAAGCTAACAAACAGTCCTAACTATTGTGTTCATTTCTATTAGGAATGTAACAGTTACAGTTTTGTTTTTCAAAGAGAACTATGTCATTATCACATGTGTTGATAACATTTAGCCTACATTTGGAAGAAATGAGAATCATAAAAACTTATATGTTTATTATGACCTCATACAAATTACCCTATTAATAGTAGTGAACAAAATAGGAATAAAATACAATTTAGGCCAGAGGGTTTATTTTCTCTAATTTGATTAAATAAAACTAAAACTATAAATATAATGCATACTTTTGTCTACAGTATGTATAGCTACATGTTACTAAAACACTACAATATGATTAAACTGAACACAAGATTGATATAAAACTAATGGCCAGCACAAGTATTCACGACAGATAAACCGTTTATGTCATACAGTGTCATGTTGAGGAATCCTCCACTGGGTGGGGGGGAATCACAGATGAATTATTATTGCTCAATGGAGGAAGCTCTTATTACTGATGACAAATTCACAAATCACATTGCAACAGAAAATCTATTCTAGCATCATCTTTTCAATGGATGCCGTTATGCAATGTTTACTGGAATTTTGTCTGGTCTTTTTGAGCATATATTACATAGATGTTACTCTTAATAGTACACTTAAAGGGTTCACCCAAAAATGAAAATTAGCCCATAAATTACTCAGCTCCTGTTAACAAACGTTGGTTTTCAAGAGACTCACTGGCGCATGTGCAACGCTGACCCCATACATCATTCCCCCGGAGCTGCTTCCGTGTACAACTGTTGGTGCAAGCTACATTAAAGTGATTAAGTTTTGAATATGGATATTTTTCCTCACAAAAATGCATCGATTCGTTACAGAAGGCCTTTGTTCACACACCCCCCACCCCCGGAGCCGTGTGAGACACTTTTTTTTTAATGGATGGGTGCTTTTTAACTTATTTTGGACTGATGCATGCAACACCCGCTGAGACCATCTGAGCAAGGGGGACTTGATGTCTCAGATTATAATACTTTTATAATCCCACTTTCACAGCAACTAAAAAGTTGATGAAGTTTGTAAAGAATAGAAAGAGATTTTAAAGAATAAATAGAGATTGTAATGTATTTCCTAATTATATTTAATGCTTTGAGGCATATATATTTTTTGTTAAAATGTATTTTTCTGTTGACAATTCCTATTAAATTGGCCAATTTCCATAGACAAGCGCTGCTAGCATGGAACTGTCAGGGAACAAAGACTCAAATGGCAAAGGTGAGTATATTTGATGAAACAGTTTATTCACAAACAGGTGAATGACACAATGGCAGATAGTAAACAACCGGAGCGGATGAATAGTGAACACATTCCTGAAAGGAAATTAGCACCACACACACACACACACCTTATGATGTGGATCTTTAATGTTAGGGGCCTATATTTCTGCCGGAGGTCCTGGACATCTTGTTCAGATACATGGCATCATGGATTCTATCAAATACCAGCAGATAAAAATCTAAACCTGACTGCCTCTGTTAGAAATCTTATAATGGGCCGTGGTTGGATCTTCCATCAGGACAATGATCCAATACAAACATCAAAATCAACACAAAAAAATGTGTCACTGAGCACAAAATGAAGCTTCTGCCATGGCCATCCCAGTTCCCTGACCTGAACCCTACAGAAAATGAGTGTGCTGAAACGCCACACGGCTTTAAATTGTAGGTAGACCCGCAGGTGGCGCTGTTTCCCAACATATAAACTCAGTCAAACTCAATCCTTTAAGTGACTATAGCTATTAAACTATATCTTGTTATTATTTTAAATCTGTATTTAACCTCAGAACAATCTCAAAGTAAAAAGAGGTGCTAAAGTCTGATTTTGTGGTAGCTATTTAAAATTAATCTTAATTGAAGTGATGAAGGATTTTGAAAGTCTGACAGTAATCAGTGTTGATTACTTCTGTAAGTTTAACCCTGCCTGGTTTAAATGTTTGAAAATGATTAACAGTTGAAAACATTCATTAGAAGTTTAGAAAAGTAAGCAAAAAGTACCTAAGCAAATGTAATCAGTTACATTACTTTGATAATTGAAAAGTAATTGAAATAGTTACACTACTTACTTATTATTACATTTTAAATGGGGTAACTTGTCATCTGTAATCTATTACATTTCCAAAGTAACCTTCCCAACACTGGTTTAAAGTGAGCACATGACAGTGATGGGTCTAGCTTAAATATGTACATAAATTTCAGGATGTGGTGCATCTCTGGGAATAATCACATTAGATCTAGAGTAAACTGCTTTCAAGATATGGCTTTCCCAAAAAAAGTGGTCTCCTGGCTCAACTTACCCCCAGTGTGGGGTAAATTGAGCCTAGGAAGAGGGCTAGTTGAGCCACATGGAGTTAAACTGTGCCATTGATTATGCTGAAGTAAAACTGAAAAATTTTCACCTCATGCTATCAATGTTTAGTTTAGTTCCTGTTTAGTTCCTGTCTGCCCTTATTTGGTTCAGTTCCTGTTCTCATTTAGTTAATCATCATTCATTAGTTTCCTCCTGTGTTTCATTACTCTTCTTATTAGTCGATCGTTTGGTTTAGTATAAATAGCCCTGCCTTTCCTTAGTTTAGGGATGTGCCGAACGAGGCTTTTGAAGCAGTGAGGCTTTTACAACAAACTGCGTTGATGCTTCGAAGCTTTTGACTCCGTGCTATACCCCGCCATCTGGTGGGCAATAAAAGTTCTTACACCAACTATCATTTAGCTTGTTTTGTTCACTGGGACGTCATTGTAAGGTTTAATTGTCTATTTAATAAGCATATGTGTCATAGCAAGGCGGCATGTGTGTGTGCAGCGATAGAGTTTCCCAAATTTATTTTATGTTGCACAGTACAATGACAAAGACTTTATTTTCTTCATTTTTAATTGCATCAAACTTGTGTCTTTTCACATAAATAGAATGTTTAATACGCCAATAAATTAGACCTACGTCATTTTTCATTGCACCGTTTTTGTGTCTTCCTTACAAAAGAACACAAACATGCACAGCTAAACAACACAAATGCACAAATACAAATGCAGTTATTGCATTTAATATATTTTGCAATAATATATTTTTCTCGCCAATGTGAGCTGTTGACAACAGAGGACGGCGTTTACAAGCAGCAAAAATGTTTGTGGTAGGACTTTTATCCTTTTTGGGAACAGGTTGAGCCCGCAAGGTGTTTTAATTTTCATTCAGTCAACAGACATTCACATGTCATTGTTTTTAATAGTAGTACTATAATTAACAACGATACACCACGTAAAAACACTACATCCATATAGGCATGCTGACTGATATAACTAGCATTGCACTAAATGGATCGCGGGTATGGGACAGCGCAATCGACGCGCTTTGTATTTGAGCCTAGCGTGATGTGTCAGTGACGTAACGAAGCTTCGTTTTCACAGGTCGCGTGACAGCCTCATTTCATGCAATGCTCCGGAACACTGTTTCGAAGCACTAGTGCAGTGTTTCTCAACCCTGGTCCTGAGCGCCCCCCAACACTGCACATTTTGTATGTCTCCCTTATCTGACCACCATTTCAGGTCCTGGAGTTTCTTTTAATGAGCTAATGAGTTGAATCAGGTGTGTTTGATTAGGGAGACACACAAAATGTGCAGTGCTGGGGTGCGCCCAGGACCAGGGTTGAGAAACACTGCACTAGTGTGTCAAAAACTCGAAACGTGTGTCGACACTAGGTGTCGATCTACCCATCCCTACCTTAGTTTCTTTGTCCTGTCTCCGTCATGTAAAGAGGTTGTTTTCTCTTGGTTTTTCCCTAGTGGATTTATTAAAAGACTCTGTTTATTTGATATCTGCCTCCTTCATACTCCTTCAAGCTCCTTCGCCTGGCAACCCCTGACAGAAGACAGGACCCTAAAAGGATGGACTGGGCTGAGGATTTACTTCTGAACATCCAGCAGGAGGGAAGGCCATTGGAACTATATGTGGAGGAGTTCCTGAGTGTTTATCATCTGGTGAGCTGAAGCGATCATATGCTTAATGCTTGCTTCCGGATGGGACTGGACGATGATAATTTGTTCCGATTTCTGTCTCCTGGCGATTGTTATAGACCCGTAACAGACTTTATAAATTACGTCCTCGATTTGAATGACTCTGATTTCTTTGTTGACGTGGAAGATAATCGTCCTGATCCCATTCGGAAGCATGTGGGCGCTCCAGCTCACCACAAGCCAGCTCCCTCCACATACCACTCCAATGAGCCCGCTCCCTCCTTTCCTCCCACACTTCCCAGAGTCCTCCAAAGCTCCTCCCTAGTCCTCAGCCCAGGATGACTCAAGCCCACCGGCTGCCGCTGGCTCAGCGCTCTTGGACATGGCTCTGCCTCCGGTGTTCTCGGCCCCTATCCTCTCTCCAGAATCCGCTCCAGAAAGCTCTCCTTCGTCTCCTTCGTCTCTGCTGGTCCCGTCCAGCTCTCCATCGTCTCCTGAACCCCCTGTGTTAATGAACTCTGCTCCTCGAGAGCGCCCTCCAGAGCCGGCTCCTTGAGAGCGCCCTCCAGAGCCGGCTCCTCGAAAGCGCCCTCCAGAGCCCGCTCCTCGAAAGCGCCCTCCAAAGCGCCCTCAAGTGCCCAGCTCCTCGAAAGCGCCCTCCAGAGCGCCCTCAAGTGCCCAGCTCCTGGAAAGCGCCCTCCAGAGCGCCCTCAAGTGCCCAGCTCCTGGAAAGCGCCCTCCAGAGTGCCTTCAAGTGCCTAGCTCCTCGAAAGCGCCCTCCAGAGCGCCCTCAAGTGCCCGCTCCTCCAGAGTGCCCGCCGGAGCGCCCGCCAGGATTCTTAGTTTTCCCCAAGAAAATTGGGGGGGCATATACCCGTGGCCGAGCCGTCTAAAGCCATGGAGGATCCGCCATGGCCTTCTGAGTCCCCTGATCCGCCATGCCCTCCTGAGTCCCCTGCTCCGCCATGGCAACCTGAACTGCCTGCTCCGCCATGGCTCCCGGAGCTCCCTGATCTGTCCTGGAGGCTCTCCTTGTCTCCGCCCTGTTCCTGTCCTGCACCAGCCTCCAGGGCGCCCGCCCCCCCCCTCCCCGATGTTACTGTTATGGCGCGGGACGCGCCTTCCGGGAGGGGGGCTATATCTGTCACGTGTTTGTTTCTGTTTGGTTCCTGTCTGCCCTTATTTGGTTCAGTTCCTGTTCTCATTTAGTTAATCATCATTCATTAGTTTCCTCCTGTGTTTCATTAATCTTCTTATTAGTCGATCGTTTGGTTTAGTATAAATAGCCCTGCTTTTCCTTAGTTTCTTTGTCCTGTCTCCGTCATGTAAAGAGGCTGTTTTCTCTTGGTTTTTCCCTAGTGGATTTATTAAAAGACTCTGTTTATTTGATATCTGCCTCCTTCATACTCCTTCAAGCTCCTTCGCCTGGCAACCCCTGACAATCAAAGGAAGAGAAATTCAATAAAAATGACTTCTTATGTGTGAGTGATGGACTGGCCATTCATCCAGGGTGTTTCCCCGCCTGTGGCTCAAGACACTGGGTGAGGCTCCAGCTCACCACGACCCTAATAAGGACAAAGAGGTTTGGATAATATAATGGATGGATGGATGGGATGACTTCTTGAAAGTTTAATTTTAAAGATACAGTTCACAACTTTGAAGGCATTTTTTTTTTTTTTAACAAAATAAAATTCAAACTGAAGAATAAAAAAAAAAAACTTACGGAAATGGGCTAATAGTACTCAACACCCAACTTATAAAGGTTGCAGGGAAATACAATTTCACAAAAAGTTCAATGGCCAATTTTCACAAGGCCTATTTAAAAGTTTAAAAAAAACAAAATGTTTTGTCTAAAATTAATGAAATACAATGTATAATTACAGTAAAATAATACTTTATAATCATTAAAAGGGGTGAGCCACTGGCTCAACTTACCCCAGGATTTTTTTGGCTCAAATTACCCCACTCCGACCATTTTAACAAACTTGTATCATCCAGCAGTTTAGAGCTAACACCATGCTAACAGTATAGACTCATATTTTAACTTCCTGCACAAACACATATTTGATATTTTTTCAGATTTGTCTGTAATTGTTCAGACACAAGAAGCACAAGTCCAAAAAAAAACATTTATTCCATGGGCCTCTCTCCATCACAGGAAGAGTTAAATGAATAACTCTTCATATATTTGTGGTCACATCACCAATTTTTAAGGTTGACTAATAACAAGGGGTAGCTCAACTTCCCCACAGGCTGAAATCACCCGCTCTCCCTACTATATCTTGGTCCACTACACATCTAGCTGACCTAGTTATGTTCCAAAAGCACAGTTACCAGTTAATAAACTGGATTTACCACAATGGTTTGTAATGGCTATCTCTGGATTAGACTGAGACACAAGTCAGGTCAGAAATGCTCAAATGTAGAAGAGCTTTCACATCTGAATTAAGCAGTTGTTCTTGAGTGTACTGATATAATGATGCATGTTGCTGTTGTTTCTAACACCAGATGATGGTTCTTACACCTGTCTGGAAAAGACTGTGTGTGTTTGTCTGTGTGTGGCATCTCCTTGTTTTTGCAGACAAGAGACGCTTTACACCAACAGTATCCAACTGTTGAAAAGCAGCAAAAAGGACATTTTAGAGCATTTTATAGCTTTCTGAATGCACTCTGCATCTTGGTGGTTTCATATGACCATCAACAAAATGTTGATTGCTATTGCTTTTTGAAGTGTGTCACGCTGGATCCGAGTCATAGACTATTAAGATCTTGTTTCAAAGAACATTTGAAACATTTAATACCGTTTGTATTGTATTTGATAGATTCTGTTTGACTGTTCATTTCTCTTGGTCCTTTAATAAAGGGTTTAGTTAATACTAAAATCTGTTTCGTATCTTTTGTAATATACTGACAACCAACAAAAACAGGTGGTAACGAGAAAGTCACATGATAAAAAGAACATGAAAGTCACAGGTTCATTGGCACTTCTAATTCTGTCAACAACAGCCACAGGCCATATAAAGACTATTTAATACACCATATTACAACAAAAATGGACAAAGCTCAGAGGAGAGGTTGGTCCTGCAGCTCAAACTGTAGAGCATGTAAGTCAAGCTCATTCAAGCTCAGACAGCTACAGCAGACCGTCCCGGTGTCACACCAATCAAGTTGAAAGCGGTTTATCATGGAACATTTGTGGTTGTTTTATATTTCCTTCTCAGTCTGCTACCTGTACCTTTGCTGTTTTGGGTCATGTAAAATATTTAACTATACAGCCTTAACCTGCGCAGACTTTGCAACATCAGTAAAATGTTCCTTTCTTGTTTTCAGAATTGACCGAATTGGAATCAAGCATAAGACATGTTAGAACATGCATAAGAACATGTGAGCAACATACACATGATGCCATATTTTGATCAATATCTACTTTTGAGGTATAAAAACCATTAGTCTGTTTACTGAAACGTTGGTCAGAAACAGTGAGAGCGGATGCAGAAGATGAACTGACTGCAAACCACACGCTTTTCCTTAGTTTCTTTGTCCTGTCTCCGTCATGTAAAGAGGCTGTTTTCTCTTGGTTTTTCCCTAGTGGATTTATTAAAAGACTCTGTTTATTTGATATCTGCCTCCTTCATACTCCTTCAAGCTCCTTCGCCTGGCAACCCCTGACAATCAAAGGAAGAGAAATTCAATAAAAATGACTTCTTATGTGTGAGTGATGGACTGGCCATTCATCCAGGGTGTTTCCCCGCCTGTGGCTCAAGACACTGGGTGAGGCTCCAGCTCACCACGACCCTAATAAGGACAAAGAGGTTTGGATAATATAATGGATGGATGGATGGGATGACTTCTTGAAAGTTTAATTTTAAAGATACAGTTCACAACTTTGAAGGCATTTTTTTTTTTTTTAACAAAATAAAATTCAAACTGAAGAATAAAAAAAAAAAACTTACGGAAATGGGCTAATAGTACTCAACACCCAACTTATAAAGGTTGCAGGGAAATACAATTTCACAAAAAGTTCAATGGCCAATTTTCACAAGGCCTATTTAAAAGTTTAAAAAAAACAAAATGTTTTGTCTAAAATTAATGAAATACAATGTATAATTACAGTAAAATAATACTTTATAATCATTAAAAGGGGTGAGCCACTGGCTCAACTTACCCCAGGATTTTTTTGGCTCAAATTACCCCACTCCGACCATTTTAACAAACTTGTATCATCCAGCAGTTTAGAGCTAACACCATGCTAACAGTATAGACTCATATTTTAACTTCCTGCACAAACACATATTTGATATTTTTTCAGATTTGTCTGTAATTGTTCAGACACAAGAAGCACAAGTCCAAAAAAAAACATTTATTCCATGGGCCTCTCTCCATCACAGGAAGAGTTAAATGAATAACTCTTCATATATTTGTGGTCACATCACCAATTTTTAAGGTTGACTAATAACAAGGGGTAGCTCAACTTCCCCACAGGCTGAAATCACCCGCTCTCCCTACTATATCTTGGTCCACTACACATCTAGCTGACCTAGTTATGTTCCAAAAGCACAGTTACCAGTTAATAAACTGGATTTACCACAATGGTTTGTAATGGCTATCTCTGGATTAGACTGAGACACAAGTCAGGTCAGAAATGCTCAAATGTAGAAGAGCTTTCACATCTGAATTAAGCAGTTGTTCTTGAGTGTACTGATATAATGATGCATGTTGCTGTTGTTTCTAACACCAGATGATGGTTCTTACACCTGTCTGGAAAAGACTGTGTGTGTTTGTCTGTGTGTGGCATCTCCTTGTTTTTGCAGACAAGAGACGCTTTACACCAACAGTATCCAACTGTTGAAAAGCAGCAAAAAGGACATTTTAGAGCATTTTATAGCTTTCTGAATGCACTCTGCATCTTGGTGGTTTCATATGACCATCAACAAAATGTTGATTGCTATTGCTTTTTGAAGTGTGTCACGCTGGATCCGAGTCATAGACTATTAAGATCTTGTTTCAAAGAACATTTGAAACATTTAATACCGTTTGTATTGTATTTGATAGATTCTGTTTGACTGTTCATTTCTCTTGGTCCTTTAATAAAGGGTTTAGTTAATACTAAAATCTGTTTCGTATCTTTTGTAATATACTGACAACCAACAAAAACAGGTGGTAACGAGAAAGTCACATGATAAAAAGAACATGAAAGTCACAGGTTCATTGGCACTTCTAATTCTGTCAACAACAGCCACAGGCCATATAAAGACTATTTAATACACCATATTACAACAAAAATGGACAAAGCTCAGAGGAGAGGTTGGTCCTGCAGCTCAAACTGTAGAGCATGTAAGTCAAGCTCATTCAAGCTCAGACAGCTACAGCAGACCGTCCCAGTGTCACACCAATCAAGTTGAAAGCGGTTTATCATGGAACATTTGTGGTTGTTTTATATTTCCTTCTCAGTCTGCTACCTGTACCTTTGCTGTTTTGGGTCATGTAAAATATTTAACTATACAGCCTTAACCTGCGCAGACTTTGCAACATCAGTAAAATGTTCCTTTCTTGTTTTCAGAATTGACCGAATTGGAATCAAGCATAAGACATGTTAGAACATGCATAAGAACATGTGAGCAACATACACATGATGCCATATTTTGATCAATATCTACTTTTGAGGTATAAAAACCATTAGTCTGTTTACTGAAACGTTGGTCAGAAACAGTGAGAGCGGATGCAGAAGATGAACTGACTGCAAACCACACGCACTTACAATTGACTTGTTTTCTTGCCATGCACAGGGACAGATTCTTGTTCATTAAACAGAATCCTATTTTAATGGACATTAAACTCTGATTCCAGACATCTAAAACATGACTAGTCTAGAACAATATAAATGTACTGACACCAAGATCAAGTTTAAAACCAACAATTAAACTTTTCATGTCTTATTGTGGCTTTTTAAATGTTACCAAAAAAAAAGAATGAAAATTGAAAGAAAATGTAAGAAATTTTTTGAAAGAAACATTTAAAACCCTTACAGCTTTTTAGCTATTTTTCAGCTATTAAGTAATTTGACGCGCTATTAAATTCTCAAATCACATCAGTCAGGAGTCTTATGACACGGAACAGTTATGTGTTTGTGTATTTTATAGGGTGTGGGTTAGGATTAGCTTATTAAATCTATAACTATCTGTATGTATATAAAAACAATAGAATTCTATGTAATGTCCCCATTTAGATAGCTAAGTAAACGTGTGTGTGTGTCGTTCAGTTTAGAGCTACTGCCCCCAAATGGCACATTTAGATAATACAATTGTGTACTGATGTATGTTTAAAATACTGCAATAAAACTCTTGCTCCAGTTCTCATTTTTATAGGATGCATGAACGTAGAAGACTGTATCATATGTGGCATTCATGTTATATTCATAAATGTGCCTGAGACATATATATATATATATACATATTTACATGAATATACTGTATCTTAAAATGTTATTTATTCCTGTGATGTCAATCTGAATTTTCAGCATCATTAATCCAGTCTTCAGTGTCACATGATCCTTCAGAAATCATTCTAATTTGCTGATTTGCTGCTCAAGAAACATTTATTATTATTATCAATGTTTCAAACAGTTGCCGCTTAATATTTTTGTGTAAACTGAGATGCAATTATCTAGGAATTCTATGATGAATAGAAAATTCAAAAGAACAACATTTATTTGAAATAGAATTTTTTTTTGTAATAATGTAAAAGTCTTTTCTGTCACTTTTGATCAATTTAATGTGTCCTTGCTGAATAACAGTATAAATTTCTGTCAAAAAATAGAATTTATCTTTAATTTTTTTATTTATTTATTTATTTTTTTACTGTTTGTAAAGGTTCTTTTAAGCATCAGTTCAAAGACCCTAAGTACTTTCATGGAGCCCCGAAAATAACATGAAAACAACATTGAAACTAACATATCATACATACACACATACACATTGTGTATATTCAGTATGTCATTGCTTTTAGACAATGTGGCATTCTAGTTTTGACAGACAGGTAATGTTTTCCCATTAAGCCCACATAATGTAACTCAGCCTCATTTAATTTACTGCATACCATTTCAGATGTGCCACTGTGAGCCTCTGTGATCAGGAGTGAGCTGTCAGCTCAGCTTGCCTGAATGCCTGCAGCTGAACCGGCTGTGGGTTCAGCTGTTGACAGGGAAGTCATTTAGCTCCAGTGACAGGCCTGAGAGAGGGAGAGCTTGAGATGGCCCTAAAACCAGCGCTCACAATGGAGAGAATAGAGGCGCTCATGAAGGGATGCTTTGTGCGTCAGGGAGGATGAGTCCTCTTGGTCTCACACCCATAGATCCGGTGCAATCGCATCATGCATACAGCCGACATGCCTCTACAACCCACTATATTCAGTCTTTCATCTCACTTCTCATGCAGGAAGAACCTCAGGTGTCTGAAGATGCTGCTTACACTCTTAAATATAAAGGTTCCAAAAGGGGGTTTCACAGATGTCGTAGAATAACCATTTTGGGTTCCTTAAAGAACCTTTCAGTGAACAGTTCTTAAAAGAGCCGTTTTTTCTTAGTGTGAAGAACATTATAATAATCTGAAGAACATTTTGTCCATTGGAAAGGTTCCACACTCTTAAAATAGAGGTTCCAAAAGATGGGTTTTCACAGCAATGCCATAGAAGAACCATTTTTGGTTCCCCAAAGAACTTTTCAGTGAACACTTCACAAAAGAACCATTTTTTCTTAGTGTGAAGAACATTTTAATAATCTAAAGAACCCTTTTCCACTATAAAGAACCTTTTGTGAAATGGAAAGACTCCATGGATGTTAAAGGTTTAACCTGTTAAACCTTTATTTGTTAAAGTGTATGCTGAAGGTGTTGATGATCTTTGGCCTGCTTCTGCAATTCAGAAACTCCTCTGGTCCTGGCGTACGCTCTCTGTGACCTCGGGTTCAATCATAAAGTGTTGAGGAAGTGTGGCCTGCTTTGTCGGACAATCTCCAGAGCTGCAGTTTTGAGCTAACAGGAAGAGTTAAATGAATAACTCTTCATATATTTGTGGTCACATCACCAATTTTTAAGGTTGACTAATAACAAGGGGTAGCTCAACTTCCCCACAGGCTGAAATCACCCGCTCTCCCTACTATATCTTGGTCCACTACACATCTAGCTGACCTAGTTATGTTCCAAAAGCACAGTTACCAGTTAATAAACTGGATTTACCACAATGGTTTGTAATGGCTATCTCTGGATTAGACTGAGACACAAGTCAGGTCAGAAATGCTCAAATGTAGAAGAGCTTTCACATCTGAATTAAGCAGTTGTTCTTGAGTGTACTGATATAATGATGCATGTTGCTGTTGTTTCTAACACCAGATGATGGTTCTTACACCTGTCTGGAAAAGACTGTGTGTGTTTGTCTGTGTGTGGCATCTCCTTGTTTTTGCAGACAAGAGACGCTTTACACCAACAGTATCCAACTGTTGAAAAGCAGCAAAAAGGACATTTTAGAGCATTTTATAGCTTTCTGAATGCACTCTGCATCTTGGTGGTTTCATATGACCATCAACAAAATGTTGATTGCTATTGCTTTTTGAAGTGTGTCACGCTGGATCCGAGTCATAGACTATTAAGATCTTGTTTCAAAGAACATTTGAAACATTTAATACCGTTTGTATTGTATTTGATAGATTCTGTTTGACTGTTCATTTCTCTTGGTCCTTTAATAAAGGGTTTAGTTAATACTAAAATCTGTTTCGTATCTTTTGTAATATACTGACAACCAACAAAAACAGGTGGTAACGAGAAAGTCACATGATAAAAAGAACATGAAAGTCACAGGTTCATTGGCACTTCTAATTCTGTCAACAACAGCCACAGGCCATATAAAGACTATTTAATACACCATATTACAACAAAAATGGACAAAGCTCAGAGGAGAGGTTGGTCCTGCAGCTCAAACTGTAGAGCATGTAAGTCAAGCTCATTCAAGCTCAGACAGCTACAGCAGACCGTCCCAGTGTCACACCAATCAAGTTGAAAGCGGTTTATCATGGAACATTTGTGGTTGTTTTATATTTCCTTCTCAGTCTGCTACCTGTACCTTTGCTGTTTTGGGTCATGTAAAATATTTAACTATACAGCCTTAACCTGCGCAGACTTTGCAACATCAGTAAAATGTTCCTTTCTTGTTTTCAGAATTGACCGAATTGGAATCAAGCATAAGACATGTTAGAACATGCATAAGAACATGTGAGCAACATACACATGATGCCATATTTTGATCAATATCTACTTTTGAGGTATAAAAACCATTAGTCTGTTTACTGAAACGTTGGTCAGAAACAGTGAGAGCGGATGCAGAAGATGAACTGACTGCAAACCACACGCACTTACAATTGACTTGTTTTCTTGCCATGCACAGGGACAGATTCTTGTTCATTAAACAGAATCCTATTTTAATGGACATTAAACTCTGATTCCAGACATCTAAAACATGACTAGTCTAGAACAATATAAATGTACTGACACCAAGATCAAGTTTAAAACCAACAATTAAACTTTTCATGTCTTATTGTGGCTTTTTAAATGTTACCAAAAAAAAAGAATGAAAATTGAAAGAAAATGTAAGAAATTTTTTGAAAGAAACATTTAAAACCCTTACAGCTTTTTAGCTATTTTTCAGCTATTAAGTAATTTGACGCGCTATTAAATTCTCAAATCACATCAGTCAGGAGTCTTATGACACGGAACAGTTATGTGTTTGTGTATTTTATAGGGTGTGGGTTAGGATTAGCTTATTAAATCTATAACTATCTGTATGTATATAAAAACAATAGAATTCTATGTAATGTCCCCATTTAGATAGCTAAGTAAACGTGTGTGTGTGTCGTTCAGTTTAGAGCTACTGCCCCCAAATGGCACATTTAGATAATACAATTGTGTACTGATGTATGTTTAAAATACTGCAATAAAACTCTTGCTCCAGTTCTCATTTTTATAGGATGCATGAACGTAGAAGACTGTATCATATGTGGCATTCATGTTATATTCATAAATGTGCCTGAGACATATATATATATATATACATATTTACATGAATATACTGTATCTTAAAATGTTATTTATTCCTGTGATGTCAATCTGAATTTTCAGCATCATTAATCCAGTCTTCAGTGTCACATGATCCTTCAGAAATCATTCAAATTTGCTGATTTGCTGCTCAAGAAACATTTATTATTATTATCAATGTTTCAAACAGTTGCCGCTTAATATTTTTGTGTAAACTGAGATGCAATTATCTAGGAATTCTATGATGAATAGAAAATTCAAAAGAACAACATTTATTTGAAATAGAATTTTTTTTTGTAATAATGTAAAAGTCTTTTCTGTCACTTTTGATCAATTTAATGTGTCCTTGCTGAATAACAGTATAAATTTCTGTCAAAAAATAGAATTTATCTTTAATTTTTTTATTTATTTATTTATTTTTTTACTGTTTGTAAAGGTTCTTTTAAGCATCAGTTCAAAGACCCTAAGTACTTTCATGGAGCCCCGAAAATAACATGAAAACAACATTGAAACTAACATATCATACATACACACATACACATTGTGTATATTCAGTATGTCATTGCTTTTAGACAATGTGGCATTCTAGTTTTGACAGACAGGTAATGTTTTCCCATTAAGCCCACATAATGTAACTCAGCCTCATTTAATTTACTGCATACCATTTCAGATGTGCCACTGTGAGCCTCTGTGATCAGGAGTGAGCTGTCAGCTCAGCTTGCCTGAATGCCTGCAGCTGAACCGGCTGTGGGTTCAGCTGATGACAGGGAAGTCATTTAGCTCCAGTGACAGGCCTGAGAGAGGGAGAGCTTGAGATGGCCCTAAAACCAGCGCTCACAATGGAGAGAATAGAGGCGCTCATGAAGGGATGCTTTGTGCGTCAGGGAGGATGAGTCCTCTTGGTCTCACACCCATAGATCCGGTGCAATCGCATCATGCATACAGCCGACATGCCTCTACAACCCACTATATTCAGTCTTTCATCTCACTTCTCATGCAGGAAGAACCTCAGGTGTCTGAAGATGCTGCTTACACTCTTAAATATAAAGGTTCCAAAAGGGGGTTTCACAGATGTCGTAGAATAACCATTTTGGGTTCCTTAAAGAACCTTTCAGTGAACAGTTCTTAAAAGAGCCGTTTTTTCTTAGTGTGAAGAACATTATAATAATCTGAAGAACATTTTGTCCATTGGAAAGGTTCCACACTCTTAAAATAGAGGTTCCAAAAGATGGGTTTTCACAGCAATGCCATTGAAGAACCATTTTTGGTTCCCCAAAGAACTTTTCAGTGAACACTTCACAAAAGAACCATTTTTTCTTAGTGTGAAGAACATTTTAATAATCTAAAGAACCCTTTTCCACTATAAAGAACCTTTTGTGAAATGGAAAGACTCCATGGATGTTAAAGGTTTAACCTGTTAAACCTTTATTTGTTAAAGTGTATGCTGAAGGTGTTGATGATCTTTGGCCTGCTTCTGCAATTCAGAAACTCCTCTGGTCCTGGCGTACGCTCTCTGTGACCTCGGGTTCAATCATAAAGTGTTGAGGAAGTGTGGCCTGCTTTGTCGGACAATCTCCAGAGCTGCAGTTTTGAGCTAATAGTCTCTAAGGGGCCCGAAGACCCAGTGAGGGTCCTGAATTACGATGTGATGCAGTTGAAAGACAGGATTTCCCTGGACAGGAACCTTTCCCTCATCAGACCCCCGCACCTTCTCTGGCCCTGTGACCCCTATCCTGTGCACTAGAGCCCCTCTTCACACTGGAGGAGGCGCGGGAGGCATGAACCAGGGCAGGAAGCCACGAGTCTTCCACAAGCTCCTTGGGGGTCATCGCTAGTTTCCCTCTACTGTAGCCATCACTGGGCTCCGGAATGAGGCTGTTTCTTGAGCCGCCCTCTCGTCCCATTGTTCTGGCCTAGTAAAGCCACACACGTTTCCTCAAGAGTTATTTTTGCCTGACTTGCTCTGTTGCCTTGATTTATAATGGATTGTGTCTCGACTGGGTCTTTCCCTTTTTCTCTAAAGGTGCGGTCACATTGTTACTTGATGAAATTTTGTGGATGTAATAATTTCAATAGGAATTCACATGAACCACCTCAAGGGTGGAGGTTTCTTTGGGTTTTATTATTCAGGATCAGCACATTTTCCACTTTTATACCATTATGTAATAAAATGAGCTTCACTGCCTTGATGTACAACTTTGGAGCTATTTGGACAAGAGGCCTGAGTGTTTTTGCGTTCTCTAGGACTAGCTCACCTCTTTTCCTGTGCTCTCGACTGACCTGGGCGGTGACAAACCAGCCGCAATCAAAACAAAGACTCATTGACCAAGCATCAATGACATCCACTTCAATAGCTTTAGCTGTGCTACAATATAAACAGCTCATATGAATACTTAAGCATGGTCCAAACTGTGTTTAATGCATATTCATTGCAACCAATCATAGGGGTGTGGCAGTCTGCATAGGTGTGTACAGTTTGTGGCCATCAGGAACATTTACATTTACAAGTTTATTCATTTAGTAGAAGCTTTTATCCAAAGTGATTTCTAATTAGGAATTCTACAACACAAATGAGAAGTGCTACAACATTTGAAGTGCCACAATAAAAATGTCCAAAGTTGTCCAGATAAGTGCAAGTCAGTAAAGAGGGACCAGAAAGTATCTGAAGACTTGAAACTTGCTAAATATCATTGTATTACATAAAACATATTAAATAGCTGAGGCCAGACTTGTAATTACCCAATGGGGTAGGAGTGTGATATTGTGATGTTTATTACTTAGAGAGTGTATTGTGTACTAAATGGCTCATCTCCTTTAAAGTCTGTTGTTTTGCTTTTCAAGAGGCCATTAGCTTAGTGCTTTACTGTGTTAATGAATCATTAGTTTACTCAAGAGATCAGTTGATAGTGTTGCTCACACCTATTTCTGCAGCAGGATATGTGATCACCACAGCGAGGGGTGAGAACCATAAGGGTGTAAGTGACATTTTGGGTGAAATGGAGATATCAAATGAAAGCTCTTGATGAGCTCTTTCTACTGCCACAAGTGAATTCATAATCATTTTGGAGTTATTCATTAGAAATCAAAAGACTTGACACTGAAAATACTAAGCCAGTTGGTGCCAAAAGGGCGTAACTGCACTTACGCCCCTTTGGCATTGGGAAATGTATGGAGGGTAAAGCCTGTGGACAGCACATGAGTCAAAATGGCTGACACAACAAGTAAGCCTGGTAGGTCAACCATGAGAAGACAGCAGTTTTTAACTACTGAAGATGTATTATCAAGCTTATTTTGTGACAAAGAGCTGGATGATGATGGAGAAAATTAAAATATCCAGCATTCAATGTCAGTGAGGTGTAGCTAGCTAGCAGGTAGTAACCAATAACTTACATTCTAAGTGTAAGTTACTGCTTAGCCACAAGAGAGAGAGAATGCAGAGTAAGGATTATTATTATTATTGTTAATAATAATTAGTTATGTAATTCATTACTTAAGTATCATTCAGTTACTGGTATGTGCTATTATATTTTTTTATTACAAACCCTAATAGTAATATACTGTACTGAAAATACATTTATTTCATGCTAGTTTAAATCTATTAACATTTTATTTGCTTTATTTATTGTCTATTTACTGACGTATCACTCTATACTTATATAAATATAAAAATTATAATTCAACTTTATTTATAGAGTACTACTTGCGCACAATGCACATTTCTCAATATTAAGCCTAAAATGTGTTTTAATGTCACTGTTGATGAGGATGATCTTTGAATAATATTTAAATGCAAGATATTTCAAGTGTTCCTAAAGTATACCTGCAATAGTTCCACTTTTAACACAATCAAATAAAGTTCAGTATATCTTTAGTTGGATTTCAGCACTACTTTCTTACAATTAAAATGTACAAAAAGTACAAAATTACTTGTTCCAATTTAGCAGACTTTAAGTATACCAGTTTAGTAATATGTAAATAATATGTAAATGTATTTGTAGTATACTTAGCATGAAATAAATGTATTTCAAATACATTTTTGCATATTTATTTTTCACTAGGGAAGGCATCTGTAAAGGCTTTTCAATCGCCCATTTGGCCAAATAGTTAAGTGGCTGGTATTACTATTTTAGTAAAATTAATCATATTCAATTAACTAATTTGATATAAGGACTTTTTGTGTGATATTTTATTTTATCACAATAAATTGTTAAACTCATTATGTAATGCTTTGTTCATATTGTCATCAGATGCGCCAATGTTTTTATACACTAAATGGAATAAAACATTGGTGACAAAAAGGCACATGTGACCTTTTTTTTTTAAATAAATAAAAAAAATAGATTTTTTTCTGAATAAATCTTAAAATACTGTTCAATAAGTATACTGTCATCCATGTGTGTATATAAACTATTGAAATCAGTACACAAAGTCAGATCAAACTATGGTAAATATTTGTTTGGGTCCTCCTGTAAAGTTGGTGAAATGTCACTTATGCCTTTCAGATTCAGTTACAGTATAAAAACCTTTACCTCAATTGTACTGATGAAATCTGAATTTGATTGTGCTGATCTCCATAGTTTTAGCTGTACTATAGCAACTGCTTCACAAATAATGTACTCTAACAGATAAACAATACATTGGATCAATTTTTTATTTATTAGTCATTCCTCTTTATCAAGTAAGTATTTGGGACCTGAGTACCTGATACCGTTGAGCTCACTGTTTGTGGAAAGGAAGTAGATTAAAGCTTCTGTAATTGAGTTGCAGTGGTTAAGAGTCTGAGGCTTTGATGAGGAAAGACAAATACACATCAGTGGTGATCCATCTATCACCACAGTCACAGAGGAGAATGAGGGACCATCAGACTGTCTGCTGGCTTTGATTGCTGTCGATATGACCAGCAGGGAGGAAAAACTGCTTAAGTGACCCTCTTCAGGACACCAGACCACTGACCCTTTCTCATAAGCAATATCCAGAGACTTTAATGGAGTGGATCTCTTTAATTATTTAGATATACAGTATAACATTTAGATATATAACATAAATATATATTTTATCTAAACAATATATATTTGAACAATAAATATCACATAAAAATAACTTGTATGAATAATATAACTTGTATTTGTAACTTATCTACATATTTAAAAAGCGGATGAATCACATAGTAAAGATTTTCAGTTTCAAAATGATTTGTACAACAATATAGTTCGAATTATAAAGCAGAGAAACTGCTTTTCAAAAACATGATAGGTTTATTTTACTGTATGTACATATTGTTCTCTCGCAGATCCATTTTACATAATTAATACATCGCTCATCTTCCCAACCTGTTGAGGACATCTGAGCACAATCACTGTATGAAGGTGGATACCGAGACCTCCAGTACCTGAAACAACAATAAAGCGGATAGTTTTATTTTCAGTAGACTTAGTTATGAGTATGATATGATACCGACTGTAGAAAAGGATTCAGGCTAATGTTAAATTCAGTGATTTCTCACCCATTTGCCAATGTTGCACCATCAGTCCATTTCCAGACTACTGATTTTTTCAGACCAATCCAAAAATAACCACTCCCAACAACCTTCAGTAAAAACTCCTGTTATGATAAAACAGTAATATATTTAATCTTTAAATTGTGGTGGCCGAGAGAGCTCAATGGGGTGCAACTGAAGAAACACATGCAAATAGGAAAAAAAACACCAGCAAATTAAGAAAAAAATCTTCATCAGTTTGACAACACGTGTGCTGCAAATATTCACAATGCAAGCAAATATACCTTCCTCTCACCGCATAATACAGAACAAGCAGTATTTGTCAACGTGCACAAACAAACTCAAAATTTCTTTTCTGTCACTCACATGTTCCTCTCTGCTGTTTATGATCACCAGATCTGCTCCTCTCTGATGACAGTCTAGTTTGCTGTCACTCCAGCTCTACCTCTCAGAAGAAATATAATAAAAGCTGAAGTTGTAGTAAATCCATTTAAAGTTGTCAGCACGCTGATCTGTTAATAGAAGCTGTTATTAAATAAGTATTTTTTTAATACTTGAGGGCAATTAAAGAGAAACTTACCTTGTTCATAAAGCCAGTGATGCATTAGGAACTTGTAATTCTCTAACTGCTGTCTTTCTTCAGTAAGGTTATTGTTGTGGTTCAGTATCTGCTCATATTTGGTAAGGATCTGCTGTCTTTCTTCAGTAAGGTTATTGTTGTGGTTCAGTATCTGCTCATATTTGGTAAGGATCTGCTGTCTTTCTTCAGTCAGGTTACTGATGTGAGTTAGTAACTGGTTTCTCTCGGTGGTGAAACACACACACAGCACTATTACAGCAGTCAGCAGAAGAAAACACAGCAGACACAAACACACTATAGGTGCCGCGTGCTTTCTGTTCTCCACTGAGACACTTCCTGTGGATGACAAACATGAGGCTAAGTGTGTCTTCATACTTATACTTCGCTATTATGACATCAAGAACTTTACTATTGCAGTTTCAAAACAATAAGTTCAAATCTATGAATAGTTAGTTTCTTGTTCAAACTTGATTTGAATTTCTTATTTATTCAAGCAAAATGCACATGTTGGCATGTGTGCAAAAGAGTAAGTACAATTGCGTGTGATTTTCTAAGCGCACCTGGCTTGCTGACCAAAACTGACACTTGATTTGAATTTCTTATTTATTCAAGCAAATGTTGGCATGTGTGCAAAAGAGTAAGTACAATTGCGTGTGATTTTCTAAGCGCACCTGGCTTGCTGACCAAAACTGATGAGTTGATTCTCAGAGAAACTGTCATACTCTTCACAACTTCTTAACATTCTCTCATTGTGTGATCCATTCAGTTGTCAAAATTTGTTTGACATACGTGTAAATTCTAAAATATGGCATGGAATGCTTGTGATGTCTGCTAAACTGGCAAATTACCAATCAACCAATCAAGTTGCCAAGCATTTATGTGCTTGCCTTAAATGTTATTTTCTCGCAATTTTCTGTTCACTATATATGACTTTTCATGTAAGAAATGTGAAAAATTGACATGCATATATTAATTTTCTATTTACATATTACACATTACTACAAAAATATATTGTATACATACAAATGTGCATTTTTTTTTCTGTCTGTTCAAAACAACCCAACCGCTGGGTCAAAACAACCCAATAGCTGGGTTTGTCCCTTTTGAACCCAACGCTGGGTTATATTTAACCCAGCATTTTTTAGAGTGTACCTTACTAACTATTAATAAGCAGCAAATTAGGAGTTTATTGAGGCAAACGTCGTAGTTAATGGTTTGTTAATAGCAAGAACTGGACCTTAAAATAAAGTGTGACCCTACCGGTGTGCTGAAGTGTCTGGTGTTTCTCTGTGTGTGTCCTGAGATCATGATGTCTGACAGTATCCACACTGTCATAGATATCTATCATCATCTCCATTATTTCTCCTCTCTCCTCAGTCCACGTCATCACATCATCATAAATAACTTGGGCTATCTCTGATCTCTCAGTGTTGTACATTGTATCTCTGTGTTAATCCTGTAGGTTGTTCTAGTTTCAGATTGTTTAGGCTTCACTGCTTTAGATTTCATCAGCCAGTCTCTAAAACTGAAGCTGGAACTAAACTCAAAATGAAACTGTCAATGTGTGAATCATGTGACATTCATTTTAATAGAGGTGACTATTAAAAACAAGGGTCTAAAGATGGATCATATATAATCATGAGTGTCCAGTTGTTCAAAAAGCTTCATCTGGATCAGAATGATCTGGATTTGGAAATCGCATGTTTTGCTATCCAGGATCAGGTTTTTCTTTCCGGCTGGTTTTTCAAAGAAATATTGGATTGGATCATGATCCAGATACACACTTTTTCAGATGACCAAATCTGGATTACTAGAGCTCTACGGAGCCCCTAACATGGTGATGAAAAAAAAAAAAATGAGATGGAAAAAAAATTATATGCCAATGCTTTTCCATTCTCTTAGAAAGAAGTTTTGCATTGCATTTACACAAATAACTACTTCTGACTGGTTCGTCTCTGATGATTGTGCCAATGTAGTTTACAAACAGCGATTTAAAAAAAACATTTTAAATTAAATATAATATTTTTGTTTTATATTGACAGTTGTTTGGGGATTTGGGGATATATTAAATTTGACAAATGTTGTATTTTTGGACCAGTTTTAAAGTTATATTTTTGTTTCTGAAATCCACCCTTCTGTTGTATAATCCAGATTTTTTTTTGGATCAAAGGTATCCCAATCTTACTAAAAAGTTTTGAATAACACAAACTGACGATTTGATCCAGATCAAAACCGAGATGAATTTTTGTGATCTAATCCGATTTCAGAATCCTTGGTTTTCTTTTGAACAACCCATTTTCAAGATTCGATCCAATTCGATAGCCGAAATCCGATCAGATTACTTTTGAACAACTGGCCCGAGAGGTCAGGTAATCATTCCATCATTTGCAGTCTTTTCTCTAAAGCTGAAATGTGTGATTTCTGAACCATTAGCATCTCCAGATGAATTTGCAAAAAATATATATATATTGTTTTCAATGAATTTCTTTAAACAATCGACACTGACTTCCACTGGCTGGCAAACAGACTGCCTCGTTCCCAAACTCATGTTATAGGTTGAGACAAACGCTGTGTCTGGAATCGCATACTTCCCTACTATATAGTAGGCAAAAACAGTATGTGAGGTGAGTAGTATGTCCGAATTCATAGTATTCGAAAAAAAAGTAAGCGAAAAGTACCAGACGACCTACTTCTTCCGCCCGGATTCTGAAGTGAGCATTCTAATGGACACTTTACTATCCCATGAGGCCACTGGAGTGGATTTATGAATGCCAGTGAAGCGACGCAACTGACGTTGGTAGGTCATGTGACAGTAACAACATGGCGGATGTAGTACATCCGAATTTCATTCATACCACCCATATTCATACTATACAGAACATCCTTTTTTAACGGTTGTGAATTAAATTCAAATTCAAATGTAGTACCTACTCAGACAGTACACGATTTCGGACGCACCCAGTGTTGCTGTTAATGGCCAGGATGTTCAAATAAACAGAATAATGATTTGTTCCACAGTATTTACAATTTTTGTGCATTCCACAAATGGCTTCCTTATTCTCTAATACAGTGTTTCCCAACCGGGGTGCCGTCTGTCGAGAGCAGGGGTGCGAGCATATTAAAGGAATAATTCACACAAAAATAAAATTTACTGAAAATTTACTCAACCTCAGGCCATCTAAAATTGAGATGAGTTTGTATCTTCATCTAAACAGATTTGGTGAAATTCAGCACTATATCACTTTCTCACCAATGGATCCTCTGCAGTGAATGGGTGCCGTCAGAAGTTTGAAGTTAAAAACATCTTAATGATAGATTTGTTTATTACAAGCACACCGCTTTTCGCCTCACAAGACATTAATTGATGGACTGGAAATAAGTGGTTTACTTTCTGGGATAGCAGAAAAATATTTTAATATCCAAAAAATGAGAATCAACTTTAAATCAATCAGCATTAGACCTTAAAAACAGCCAAATGTAAATATAGAGAATTAAGAATGAAACTTTGACAAAAAATGTAGGCTACCAGAAGTGTAGAGATTAACGTTACAAAAGACTTTTGATGTTTGATTTCATGCTTCACTGGCTTTCTTTGACTTTACTATAAATGTTTTGCTTTAAAGCACAGGAAGCAGCTCTTTTAACACATGCAACTTCCCACCATGAAATTCACATTTATCAGGGAGATTAAATTACTCTTCTAAATCTTTACGACATCTTTGAAAATGTCCCTAGAAATATCGTCCAGATTTTCTTTGAAACCCCAAGGTATAATTTGACCAACATTTGATCTGTGCCCAAATACTGCAGCTGTTAACAGAGGAACATGGAACATGTTTGCACCAGAAACATGCATCAGCTTCACATGACCCTGTTCTTGTGTTGTTCTTCCATTTATACATTCATTATTGAATCATTCATCCGTAAATACAAGCTCACATTCCACTGTATTAAAATAGGACATAAAATTGATCATCTAAAAATCAGTTTCCTGTCTTCTACTGCATATGTTTCACTTCACAGCCATGACAGAAAACAAATAAACAAACCAAAATAAACACAAAGGTGGTCACTAGCCCACACACACACTAGCAACCACACACACACACACATACAGTACAAAACACACTTGTGCTGTCTCTATGGGCTATTTATATAAAAGAAACACCCTCTATTCTATTCTTTCACTTTTCCTCTACTATTTTAAAGTCCCTCCCTCTTGCTTCTGCTTTTTGTTTCCACTCAACAGACATGTATTTCGCCCGCCTCATAATCTCTGTACAGTAGCATGTTTAGTCTGTCCTCTATTTAATATCTATTATGCAATAATCTTCAGATTAGATATAATTCACTTATTCATCAACTGCCTGTTAGTGTTTACTCACATTTATCTCACATTACTCACATAGTGAGGAATGCTACACAAACCGTGAAATGTCTTCACAAATGAATTATTTTTATATATTAATTAAAAAGTTTTTTATGCTTTTTGTGTTTCTAGCAATTACATATTCACATGTTGTGTAAATATATAAATATATATATATAAGCAAATAAAGTTTTTATGAAGTGTTAAACTTTTGTGGTTTCATTATATATTTTTTTATTAATTTATTTATTTTTATCTTGATGCACATACTGTAGTTATCTCGGTTGTTTATGATATTGCTAATAACCACACCCTTTATTATGAAGGACAAATATTAGTCCATGCTGAAGACATCAGAGCCACTAATTACCTCAGATTAGCACAGTCTCTCCGACAATGATAATGTCCTGACCAAAGCTTATTAGGGAGCTTAATCGTTAGAGGTCTGTTTAGGAGCTGATGACCCTCCATATGCAGAGTAGGCATTTCTAAAAATTTTTTTTTTTGCAAAATACCAAAAAGATGACTCATATATTCAAGTAATTAAATGCATTAAATAAATACAACCAAAATGGAACACTTATATAAATTATTAATTCAAATGGTTTTAAAAAAAATTAGCAAATATGTGAAGATATTTACTGAAAGGCTTATTACTTGACATCTAAGGGGTTTAATATTTTAGGACATGATCTTTTTTATATGTGCATACTCTCAGTAAATTGCTCCCTAGTTTTGAGTATGAATACACAACACAGACGTACTTTGAGTCTGCCAAGTACAAAACAAGAAATGCAAGGAAATCAGCTTTAAACATGCATTTCCTGCCAGTCACTTACTTTGATTTTGAACTGGCTGAGGACAATAAGGGACAAAGCAACTACCTTCATTCCCGCGTTAACAGGAAAGCAGCACACATGATGGAATGTTACAAACATTCCAGTCGAATCCACGAGCTTTAACGGATGATTCAACAAGAGGCACAAACTTGAAATTCATTATACACGTTTTATTCATAAAAGCATCATACAACAGGTTTTTTTCCACAAGGTTATGTCAAAATAAAAAATTCATCTGGCACACATTTCATTATAGCTCACACTCACACGCACAGTATCTCATCTGTCGAAGCTGCCACCTATTAATTGGACGTCCCTTTTCCCCGACAACATTTGTCAACTGCCATCTGTCTGTCTGAGTTCACCCCCCTCCATGTTTTCGTCTCCCCAAAAACACCCACCTCCCCCCTGAAAGTCTTTAATCAAGCTGCAACACTTCTTCTCAAGTAAGACACCCATCCCTCCCTCCCCTATCTTGAAGGTTTAGATAAGACAGACTGGCCACCAGGGTCTTATCTCTGCCCCTTATGAACAAGTGCTTAAAGGACAAAAAATAAACGAGCAACCGAGAAAAACAAGACAGTAAGGAGCATGGTTAAATGCACTAATACAGTTTCAAAAGTAAAGAGTCCATAAATTACTCTCAAACCCCTCCGTGGACCACCCACCACCCTGCAGCTCCATGTAAGTCTATGAAGCTCCAGAGGCAAATCTGGGGCCACAAGAGATGCAGAGGCGGAGGGCAGCAGAAAAGCCCTCGCTCGTTCTCCCCAACGTACATTCAACTCTGTCCCGCACGTCTGGAGTGCAGCTGTCGGAGGGAGTCTGCTCTCCGGAGGTGGCTCCGGTCTGCTTGTGGTCTCCAGAACAAACAGACTGCATCAAGTTCTTCCGAATCAGAACATTCCCCTTTGCAGTTCACAGAGTACCTATGTATAGTCCCGGGACAGGGGAAACTGGTTCCTCAAGTTCCCACAGTCAGATACAAAAGGAAAGTCTGCTTGAGTTACCTTTGAGTTCTTGTGAAGGATGTAACAGTTCGAGGGTAGTTGCTGACTTGTTACCCCAATTCTGCGTCACCCTTCCACCCACCTCCTCACACCTTAGTAGCCAGCGATTGGGCCTCGGTCTTCTGTGAAGAAAGGGAGCTGGCGGGACTGGCGTGAAGGGCTTTTTTCAGGTTGAGGAGGCAGAGGCACTGGGAGCGGAAGCGGAGGTCAAAGAAGGCGTAGAGGAGCGGGTTGAGGCAGCTGTTGACGTACGCCAGGCAGGTTGCGTAGGGATGGGCCAGCAGAAGGAGGTTCAGGAAGGTGCAGGAGTCAGGAGCCAGGTTCAGGTACGAAAGGGCATCCATGGTCTTCACAACGTGGAAGGGCATCCAGCATGCAGCAAACACCACCACCAATGTGGTAATGATCTTGAGCAGGCGACGCTTGCGCTGGTCCTCCTTGCGCAAGCTATTGAAGTGACGTGTGACGGTGCAGCCGATGAATCCGTAGCACACCATCATGGCCAGAAGGGGGATCAGAAAGCCAAGAGCGGTGGAGGAGATGCTGAGGCCGGCGATCCAAAAGGGCTCTTGGCCTGGTTTGCTCACCACCAGGTTGAAGTCCATGGCGCAGGAGGTACGGTTGGTCTCGGCGTCGTACAACGTGGTGCGGAACAGCAGGGTGGGTGCAGCAAGCACACCTGAGAGGAGCCAGATGGTGGCCAGCGAGGCCCGCATGTGTCCTCTGGTCCGCAGCTGTGTGCTGGTGAGGGAGTGAACGATGGCCATGTAGCGGTCCAGGCTCAGGCAGGTGAGGCAGAAGACACTGGCGTACATGTTGAGCAAAGTATCAGCGATCTAAATGATCACAGAGAATTAGCTTGTGATGTACTCAGGTCAGAATGTGATTTCAGCTGGACAAGCTGTGGCTTTTAAACCCTCAGGATCTCACACTCCCCTCCCCTCACCCCTGACCCCGCCCCTCTCCCACAGCGACCCCTCCCCTCACCACACTGCAGCCTCCCAGGAAAAAACCAGCGGATTAGTGATCGAAATATAAAAATAACACGTAAGCACAAATATTTACAAGCAGAACTGCTGAAAAACAGCAGGTAGCCTACATTCACAAAACGGACATCACAGTCGTAAATCACTGCCGTAAATAATGCTGCAAAAATAGGATAGAGGATTATCTTGATAGAGCTGTTTTACTTTTTTTATGTAGGCTATTTATCGCGAATAAACTATATATATATATATATATATCATACACACACACTAATGTATAGCTACACAAGGATATAGGTTTATAGTTTACATAGTTACACAAGTTTTACTACTTTTAAAATTAAACATGAAACGTCTCGATCTGACATGTCAGGACCTGTGTTTTTGCCCTGTACGGATAAATTGATATTTTAATGAACGGTTGTGAATGTGTGAACAACGGTCTATTAGTTGGACGATTTGAGGGCTCTAATTTCCATTCCAATGCGTTTGACATGCTGCACACGGACTTGCCCGAACAAGATCACATATATCCAAATTAATCCGAAAAATGAAAGTTGAGCATCAACAATGCATGTCATAAATGTTTCTTACACATTCTTACGTTCTTACTGCAGTTCTCAGGCTGAAAATTACGCACCGTAGCCCATAACTTATTGTAGGATAACTGCACAGTAATTTGAACAAAATGCCCAACCTCCGCGTTTTACCTCGAATTATTTTACAGAAATGTCTAAGAAATAAATAGTACACTGCCAAAGTGTCAAATAAGAATAGCATACTGAAAGTTACTTTTCATAACTCATAGTTTGTGCTGAACAAACAGTTTCTTATAATATAACACAACATAGTAAGTAAATAAATACCTTAGCTGTAATTATTTGATACCTTATAATTATTTTAAATAATTATTTTATAGAACAACCCAACCGCTGGGTCAAAACAACCCAATAGCTGGGTTTGTCCCTTTTGAACCCAGCGCTGGGTTATATTTAACCCAGCATTTTTTAGAGTGTACCTTACTAACTATTAATAAGCAGCAAATTAGGAGTTTTTTATAAAAACATCAAAATCAAGTCTTTAACTATACTTAAAGTTCATTAGATATTGTAAAGATTCAAAAGTTTTAATTTAATTAAATAAATAGTGAACAATGATCTATCTATCTATCTATCTATCTGTCATTTATTTATAACATGCATTTTAACGGTGTAATTTCTTATCAATTGCTTTTATTTAAATCGCAATGCATATTATTTGTAAATGATTAATAAGTTACTTTATTTTTCATTAGACATTATTTGGTTTAGTAAACACACACACACACACACACA
>NW_015651641.1:1622432-1670343 GCF_001515625.1 Sinocyclocheilus rhinocerous
TCACCCTTCCACCCACCTCCTCACACCTTAGTAGCCAGCGATTGGGCCTCGGTCTTCTGTGAAGAAAGGGAGCTGGCGGGACTGGCGTGAAGGGCTTTTTTCAGGTTGAGGAGGCAGAGGCACTGGGAGCGGAAGCGGAGGTCAAAGAAGGCGTAGAGGAGCGGGTTGAGGCAGCTGTTGACGTACGCCAGGCAGGTTGCGTAGGGATGGGCCAGCAGAAGGAGGTTCAGGAAGGTGCAGGAGTCAGGAGCCAGGTTCAGGTACGAAAGGGCATCCATGGTCTTCACAACGTGGAAGGGCATCCAGCATGCAGCAAACACCACCACCAATGTGGTAATGATCTTGAGCAGGCGACGCTTGCGCTGGTCCTCCTTGCGCAAGCTATTGAAGTGACGTGTGACGGTGCAGCCGATGAATCCGTAGCACACCATCATGGCCAGAAGGGGGATCAGAAAGCCAAGAGCGGTGGAGGAGATGCTGAGGCCGGCGATCCAAAAGGGCTCTTGGCCTGGTTTGCTCACCACCAGGTTGAAGTCCATGGCGCAGGAGGTACGGTTGGTCTCGGCGTCGTACAACGTGGTGCGGAACAGCAGGGTGGGTGCAGCAAGCACACCTGAGAGGAGCCAGATGGTGGCCAGCGAGGCCCGCATGTGTCCTCTGGTCCGCAGCTGTGTGCTGGTGAGGGAGTGAACGATGGCCATGTAGCGGTCCAGGCTCAGGCAGGTGAGGCAGAAGACACTGGCATACATGTTGAGCAACACCACATAGCTGCTGATCTTGCAGAGGGCCACGCCAAAGGGCCAGTGGTATCCCAGGGCGGTGTAGACGGCCCACAGAGGCAGGGTCACCACAAAGGTCAGGTCAGCAAAAGCCAGGTTTCCAATGTAGATGTCCGCAGCTCTCCGTTTGGACTGGGCCCGCCATACGGTGAAGATGACCACACCGTTTCCAGTGAGGCCCAGGATGAAGATGAGCATGTAGAGCACAGGAATCAGCGAATATGACGGTTCCCACTCGTCAAAGTCACACATTGAGTTGTTTACTGCCTCGTCGTAGTCGTCTTGGCTGTAGTCAGCAGTCATGTTGTCCATGGCATTCATTCCTCCAAAGATCTTTCAGTGTTTAAAGTATCAGCGATCTAAATGATCACAGAGAATTAGCTTGTGATGTACTCAGGTCAGAATGTGATTTCAGCTGGACAAGCTGTGGCTTTTAAACCCTCAGGATCTCACACTCCCCTCCCCTCACCCCTGACCCCGCCCCTCTCCCACAGCGACCCCTCCCCTCACCACACTGCAGCCTCCCAGGAAAAAACCAGCGGATTAGTGATCGAAATATAAAAATAACACGTAAGCACAAATATTTACAAGCAGAACTGCTGAAAAACAGCAGGTAGCCTACATTCACAAAACGGACATCACAGTCGTAAATCACTGCCGTAAATAATGCTGCAAAAATAGGATAGAGGATTATCTTGATAGAGCTGTTTTACTTTTTTTATGTAGGCTATTTATCGCGAATAAACTATATATATATATATATATCATACACACAAACTAATGTATAGCTACACAAGGATATAGGTTTATAGTTTACATAGTTACACAAGTTTTACTACTTTTAAAATTAAACATGAAACGTCTCGATCTGACATGTCAGGACCTGTGTTTTTGCCCTGTACGGATAAATTGATATTTTAATGAACGGTTGTGAATGTGTGAACAACGGTCTATTAGTTGGACGATTTGAGGGCTCTAATTTCCATTCCAATGCGTTTGACATGCTGCACACGGACTTGCCCGAACAAGATCACATATATCCAAATTAATCCGAAAAATGAAAGTTGAGCATCAACAATGCATGTCATAAATGTTTCTTACACATTCTTACGTTCTTACTGCAGTTCTCAGGCTGAAAATTACGCACCGTAGCCCATAACTTATTGTAGGATAACTGCACAGTAATTTGAACAAAATGCCCAACCTCCGCGTTTTACCTCGAATTATTTTACAGAAATGTCTAAGAAATAAATAGTACACTGCCAAAGTGTCAAATAAGAATAGCATACTGAAAGTTACTTTTCATAACTCATATTTTGTGCTGAACAAACAGTTTCTTATAATATAACACAACATAGTAAGTAAATAAATACCTTAGCTGTAATTATTTGATACCTTATAATTATTTTAAATAATTATTTTATAGAACAACCCAACCGCTGGGTCAAAACAACCCAATAGCTGGGTTTGTCCCTTTTGAACCCAGCGCTGGGTTATATTTATTTAACCCAGCATTTTTTAGAGTGTACCTTACTAACTATTAATAAGCAGCAAATTAGGAGTTTTTTATAAAAACATCAAAATCAAGTCTTTAACTATACTTAAAGTTCATTAGATATTGTAAAGATTCAAAAGTTATACAATTTATCTTTTAAACAATAATTAAATAAATAGTGAACAATGATCTATCTATCTATCTATCTGTCATTTATTTATAACATGCATTTTAACGGTGTAATTTCTTATCAATTGCTTTTATTTAAATCGCAATGCATATTATTTGTAAATGATTAATAAGTTACTTTATTTTTCATTAGACATTATTTGGTTTAGTAAACACACACACACACACACACAAAACTTTGTCAACTTTTATTAGAACATTACACATAACATCACCATGCTGTAAAAGTACCCAGTTCCAGAAAATCAGTCAGATAATTGCTGCACAATCTAAAATAGAATCCCACCCACTTCATGTCCTTATACAAGATGCAGTCAACTTGTCTTATGATTGCATCATATCTAAAAACTTTATAAGTATTGCATGAAAATTAAAGTGTTTTTTCAAAAAAATATTGCAGGGGAAAAATGATTTAAATTTATAATCCGAGGTCAACAAGAGAAAGAGATCAGCTAGGATATTAGCTAGACAAAGACAACAGAGTGGCAAGGTTTCTTTCACAGAGGAAATCCCACTGTAAATGGCACGTATCAGCCAGAGCATTTGGCTCAGCAGTATTACTGTCTCAGAGTGAAGAAGCAGACGGGAGGTTTCACTCGGCACCCTTCCTCGTCTCTCAGCGATGAGGCGTCAGTGGCGCCAAGGACCTGACCCGCTCAGACACAACTATCCCTCCCTGACCCCATCCTACACACACACACGTGCACCGGTCAGGCATGGGACGGGAGGCTGCAGCGTTTGTAAGTTCAAGAGGTGTGATCATAAAAATGACTCAACATGTGCTGGAAACTTGTGGTTGCTGGCAGGCGAAATTTCTATAACTCCCTCTAAACATTGTGTACATGGACACAAGCTCTTTTTGGTAGTTTTGAGCAGGAATTCAATTTAAATTTACATTGTGCCTCCCATTAAATTAACACTCTTCAAACAAAATAAAGGCTCCAAATGGGTGTTTTCACATAGATGAACCATTTTTAAGTGAAGTTCTTAAAAGTGAAGAACCTTTGAACATTCTAAAGAACCTTTTGTGTAATGTAAAGATTCCATGGATGTTAAAGGTTCTTCATGGAACCTTTGATTCCAATACGGAACCTTTACTTTTAGGAGCGTAGTTAATTTTTCATATATTCTTTATTGAAAAGAGCACTGAAAAATCAGTCTCGAGCTAAATCACAGATCATGCGCTCCCCCCTCCAAATACACACATCACAGGTGACACTGGACTTATCTCCCCTTGATTTTAACAGGATAGATATGATAATGGGACAAATGGTATAGATAGATATGCAAATGCCTAACAAAAGCAACTGGGGGTCTAACAACTGCCAAACTGTTTATTCCTCAGCAATTAAATTTATTTCCGTAAGTCTCAAGTGTCCTCTATCTAAAATAAAGTGTCTCATATCTGTTTCTAAATGGTGCAGCGTTGTTTAAATGTTAAATGATGGGACTAAAACTGCTATTAGCATCTGTGGGCTTCACTGTTGACACATGACAGAGTTTGATGTGGTATTTGCATGCACAAACCATAGATGGAAATGAATGGCAAGCGCAGTGTTAGACCACACACACACACACACATAGGCAGAGTGACAGAGCTCTCCGAGCAGCTGGATTCAGCGCAGCCTCTTTGATCCGCTGTGCCCAACCTCAGCCATGGATAATAAGTGTCTGTGTTTTTCAGAAGTTATCTGACTCAATGTGCACTGCAAATGGACTGCTTAATGAGAACAAATGTGTAGAAGGCATCTGTGTGAGAGCTGCACAGATTTAGGTGTGTATGTATACGTTTCAGACAACTGAGAAAACACATAGACCTCCTGACAGAGCCAGACAATTGTGCTTATTACCTTTTCAGCCAAATTAAATCTTAACAAAACAGCAGTTGTCAACCATCAACAGTTATAGAATCGTTTTTTTCCCCATGAAATGAATTTACTTAAATAAATGAATTCATGAATGATATGGAAAGAAGTATTACTCTGTATGAAACTGTTTTAGTACAAGAAGTCTGAGTTTTATCATTGTAGCAACGGGGGGAAAAAAAGTATTAAGTTGCTGTGTCTCAAACTAGAGCACAACTATCATTGCTTTAATGCTTAATAACATTATTGAATCATTTTCTTGTTTATATGATACTAATTATTTTAGCTGTCACGAATGACATATTTAAAGCAAAACATCAAAGTGGTGCCTTACATTTATTTGAAATATATTTATTTCAGTGAATAAAAATAAAAAAAAATAAAAAAAATAAGCTATAGATATTAGATACTTTAGATAAAAGTTAATTACATATTTTTATGGAATTAACTTCAAAGTTATAAAATTTGTCCTAAAATAAATAAATAAATACACAAACAAACAAATGAGTAATAAGGCACTCAGTTGTGTGAAACATTTATTTTTTTAAGCTAAAAATATTAAAAAGCCTTTAAAAAGCCTACTGTTGATTCCAAGCCCACATATAAATCCTCTTCTGAGGGCTTTCTTTGTTAAGCGAAGATCTCCTCTATTTTACTTTCTATTTACTTAGTTAGTTAGTTAGTTAGTTAGTATTGTTACACAATTTGTATTTAATATGCAGTATTAATTACGCCCATACTGAAAAACATTTGGAGTGCAAAAAGTTTTCATTCAGACATTGCTAGTAAATTTTACAATTAATTACAAAGAAACAGCAAGTAAATCATTGAATTAAACATGAAAACTTGAAGTAGAAAAACTGAAATAGTATTTTCTTGTAAAACATACTCCAATAATCTTTTATTTGCAACTTACATATATATATAATGTCACAAACATGATAAAATACTGTATGGGTGCCACCAGCAACAGTGTTGACCATGTTAACTTTTAACCAACAACTAATAAATAAGTAAATGGCATCATAAATGTATGAATCCACACACACACACACACACACACACAAAAATACTTTTAGACCTCCTTTTGATCTACGTAACTTGCCATGAATTGTTATTAATTGTAATTATTGCATTTAGTTTGATTAGTTTAGTTAGTTTAGTTTAGTCTCGCTCCACATATGACTGGCATGTCTGTTTGATGTCTGATGATCTACGGCCCCCCTGTGTCATGTGACAGCTGCGTCTCTCAGGTGTTGATACGCTCTGAACGGCATCTCTGGCATCACACACAAAGATTAAGCTCAGAAACAAGCTTCATTGATTTGCCTGTTGATTCTGAATCTTAAAAGTTGAGTGATACCACATAGAGGCATTTGTAAATGCATATAAGCTTCCTCTTCACATGGAAAGGTGTGGCAGTCTTTTACGGCACCCCACCCGCGCTTCATTGACTGATTCTAACAAGAGTTTCCGACTCATTGACACCAAGTCGCTGAGCACCAGGGACGGGACAATGAACGAGTTCACACCTTGGAGCCGTCGCATGGCCACTTCTTCTCACCCCTTGAGCACGCTTTCCTTCTGCCTGGCAGTGTATTGAAGGTGTGGATGTTTGTTTTAAATACGTTTCAGTTACAGTTTCTAGTCAGGACCTGTAATACATGGAAATGCGATTAGCAAAGGCTTGGGACGGTTTGCAAACAGCATCGCAGGATCAAGAGTGCGGACAAAATCCGTATGCTTTTCCTGGAGACAGCAAGGAAGCTAATTATACGACCAAACATCCCCAGGTTACTCAAAGCCCCTTCCTGTCTCTCTTGTCCTGCCATGACCCAAAACAACAATCATCAAGACAAGACACTTGATCCATATCTGTTCTCTGTCACACATTAAGATCCTCTAATTATCAAAAGCGTGTGGGAAGCTACTTTACATTATGAGGGGGAAGCTAGCTTAAAAATAGTTTAAACCCATTTTAAAATGCAGTTAAAGCTACTTTATGAAAAGAAGCTATTGCTATTTAAGTGGGCATTATCTTTTAAAATCACAATTAAATTATATAATTCATACAATCAGAGCAGTGTTTATCTAATACACAAACAATAGAGTGCAACAGTAGGGTCTCAAAAGTAAAATCCCGTTCATTTTCTCTATATGGGAATTGATTTTGAACAATAACCTATAAACTGTTTACAGACAAACCTACTGTTAACTGCAAGATTGTTAATCAATGGTATATGCTTTTGTTGAAGACATCTACAAAAAAAAATTACATTATCCGTGATTCTGCAGAGATATCTCCACCAATCAGAGATCGCGACAAGCAAATCACATCAAAACAGATCATTAGCTCCGCCCACTCTCACGAACCACTGCAAATGGCAATTTAAATATTTGTATATATATATATATTCAAATTTTGCAATAAATGTAAAATGCAGTTCCTTGTACTGCTTTGTATGTTAAAGTAAATCAATACGAGCATGGACCGGAAGCGAATGCAGGTTCCTAAACACGCCAGAGATGTGCTGACGAGAAGGAGTATGAGTAAGGACACGTGCAGCTGAGTTCTGTACTGTGTTGCTACCCAATTAACATCTTTAAATCATAACTTTTTAATTCCCAGTCATTTTTAATCCAGTTATGACATTCTCAATGCTTCATGGGATTGTAGTTCTTTCCTATATTAAAGCCGCAAAGCACACAGTCTTGTACCTTTGTCTCTATGTCAGATTTTCAAATACTTTTTTGATTCAAATAAAAGTAATGATGTGATTCACCTCATAGCTGGTCGGTTTGGTTCACGGTTTATATATAAGCTATTCTGAAAAATGTTGGTAACCAAACAGTTGATGGTAGCCATTGACTGGAATACTATGGAAGTTAATGGCTACTGTCAACTGTTTGGTTACTAACATTCGTTGAAATATCTTCTTCTGTGTTGAACAAAAGAAAGAAACTCTACAGGTTTGGAACCACTTGAGGGTAAGTAAATGATGACAGGATTTTCATTTTCGGGTGAACTATCCCTTTAAGAACAGAAATAGTTACACAAAATACAGCTAACACAACTAGCAGCATGCTCATTTGTATAACTGAGCCAAAAGTATTGATGAAATGCTGCATTTCACAAAATACCTTGCTACAAAAAAAAAGACAAAACACCGCAAGGAATTCTGTACAAGCAAAGAATCAGTGAGTCATTTTTGGAACTGTTTGAACAAACCAATTCACTAAATGAATCATAGAGGGAGAAAGATGACATTCTAGCATTTGATTATTGCACGACAATAAAGTTCACAAAACCAGGGTGGTGGGCTATAGTCCACCAGTCTAGTAATAATAATAAATAATAATAATATAATTGATATAATAACATCCTCAACAAACAAAAAAAGAGATTACCTTAGATAAAGTTTGATTACTATTTTTAATGTTTTTGAAAGAAGTCTCTTATGCTCATCAAGGCTGCATTTATTTAATCAAAAATACAGGAAAAAACTGTAATATTGTGAAATATAAAAGTTAAAAAAAAAAGTTTTTTTTTCAATACTGTTCAAAAGTTTGTAATTCAATGGGTCAGTACATTTTTTTTTAAAGAAATTAATACTTTTATTCATAAGGATGTATTAAATTGATGAAAAGTGATAGTAAAGACTTATACTGTTATAAAAGATTTATAGTTTGAATAAATGCTGTTATTTTTTCTTACTTTTTAATCTTTTAAAAAGTCCTGTATCACAGGTTATAAAATAAACATTAAACAGCACAGCTGTTTCTAAAATTTATCATATAAAAGCATATTAGAATGATTTCTGAAGGATCATGTGACACTAAAGACTGGAGTATTGACTGAGGAAAATTCAGCTTTGACTCACAGAAATAGTTATTTTAAAGAATGGTAAAAATAGAAAAACATTTTTTAAAATTGTAATAATATTTCACAATATTATAGTTCTTTCTGTGTTTCTGATCAAATATGCAAACTTGATGATAAGTGACTTCTTTCAAAAACATTAAAAACAGTAATGTGCCCAAACTTTTGACCAGTATAAGTAAAAATAAACAAATTTTATAATTAAATGTTGTATGAATAAAAAGGATAGGAATCATATTTTTTTCAAGTGCTTTTTATTGGGGGTGGGGGGCCTCCAACATAAATTTTGCCTAGGGCCATCACAAAGTAGCACTTTGTCGTGTTACACATCTACTTGTTGGGAAAAGTAGTTTGTTACTGGAAAACCTGCTCTTTTTTTCCATGCAACTTGAACATTTTGTAACGTGACAACTTTGAGTTTTTCAACCGTACGAGCTCCCTGTTATCAGAAGTCATGAGTTCATGGAGTCGGGAGTTGGTGAGGTTCAGTGTTATCTTAAGGAGCTCCATT
Source organism: Sinocyclocheilus rhinocerous (assembly GCF_001515625.1). Taxonomy (NCBI): domain Eukaryota; kingdom Metazoa; phylum Chordata; class Actinopteri; order Cypriniformes; family Cyprinidae; genus Sinocyclocheilus; species Sinocyclocheilus rhinocerous. The sequence continues at coordinate 1,631,152 of NW_015651641.1, forward strand.
TGTGGTTGTTTTATCTGGTGAGAGCTTCCTTGCCGTGCTCGGGCTTGAAAAACTAGATAAGCATTTGCCCTGCTGCTCTGCGAGTTTGTATTTAACGACCTGTTGAAAACATCGGATGCTAATCAGGCAGACGTAACACCAACATGTTTAGCCTCCGCACTAGACTTTCGAGATGGCTGGCCTTCTTTCCACATGTTCCCCAGCAGTGCTGATTTACAGAGCAGCCAGGACTCGCTATTGTCCGGCCCAATTAAATGAGCTGAAAGATGAGATCCGTATGGAAGCCGCTGGTGTTGTTAGCAGTTAGCGGCTTGCAATGGGCTGTGTTTCCTTAATTCTCTCTTATCTCCTGCCCCCAGAGAGAAGCGGTCTCACAGATCTCTCAAGTAAGCCGAGTGTCTTTTGTCCCTGTGGTGTATATCCATGGCTTGGTTTCCTCCTCTCTTGCAGTTATATCGTTCCATGCGCAAAAGCGGCGCGCCACATTAAAGTGTCGGAAGTTAGCACTCAGTCTTGAGCTTTGATTTAATCACAGCCTGTTTTAAAATTAGATATATGCATTGAAGTGTGTCCAAACGTGTGGCGTCTCAATTTTTGCCCTCTTAATGGCTCAAGTGAAACGCTCAATGGCCAAACACAGGCTTTGACAGGAAAAGCCACCTTGAGTAGTACATGTGGCGACTCTGATGCAAACGTGTCCGGCCTGAGTTTGTGGGTGACTCCTAATAGGGTCATTTGACCTTAGAAATAACACTTTTGTTGCTCTTTGGTGATGGCCATTGTTTGGAAGAGGAAAGGTTGCTTCTGATGTAAATATCTGGCACATATCAGGAGGGATGTCCTGATGTCCATTGTTGCTACGCTAAATTTGAGGGTCATTCCGGCAAACAGCCCTACAAAGTACCAGTAATTATTTACCATTACTAATCCTAACTACTAGCCCTAAACTCTTAAGTGATTATTTTTCAGCCCCATCACAGTATGTTTGGATTTCATATACTTACACAGTAAAGTTAAAAAGTTTGGGGTCAGTAAGATTTATCTTTATTTTATTTTATTTTATTTTATTTTTAATTTAAAAAATAATTTGTAAAAACAATTGTTTGCATGCAGTATTGCCTTAGAATTGGCCCAAAAGAAGGTTTCTTGAGATGTTCCTTTCTTTGAAACACCTTAAATGCCTTAAAATGCTGCCTTTAAATGAACAGAGCCAAAGAGTATTTCAATTTCAGTACAAGTTAAAGGAAAAGTTCACACAAAAATTCAAATTTGCTGTAAATTTACCCTCCCTCAGGCCATCCAAGATGTGGATGAGTTTGTTTCTTCATGGGAACAGATTTGGAGAAATGTAGCATTTCATCACTTGCTCACCAGTGGATCCTCTGCAGTGAATGGGTGCCGTCAGAATAAGAGTCCAAACAGCTGATAAAAACATCACAATAATCCACAGGTAATCCACACAACTTCCATTATAAGAGCTAACCAAGATTTGTGCTTTTTTTTTCTAAAGAAAATGAGTGACAAGTTAAAATGAACTTTTGTGGTATGCCACAAATACTGTTGATTCAGTTTAACTCGTATTGAACCAAGAGTATTCCTTAATCCCATTATTTTTGCAGATAGATGGTGGTGTTAACAGTTTTTTTTTTTTTCTGTTTACACTGATAAGAAATAATCTGTGCAGATTTATAAATTATGGATTAGGTCAGAAGCAGTGCTGGGAATATTGATCTTGGATTAAATCCTATCTTCTAACATAGTATAAAAAACTCTATGATCTTACTCAATATATTGCCAATGGTCAGTCAATTCCAGAATATTTTTCTTAGTTCGTGAGTCGCATAATTCAACAGTGTGGGAGCGGCCTGTAGCCATTTATGGATGTTCAAATCAGTTTAATTGATCTTTGCTGAAGAAAATGCGAATCGTACTGCACGTGTCCTTCTACACATACAGTGGGTACGGAAAGTATTCAGACCCCCTTAAATGTCAACAATTCTGTGTTTTTCTGTCAATATGGGGTGCTGTGTGTACATTAATGAGGAAAAAAAATTAACTTAAATGATTTTAGCAAATGGCTGCAATATAACAAAGAGTGAAAAATTTAAGGGGGTCTGAATACTTTCCGTACCCACTGTATGCCATATAGCGTTCAAACAGTTCACATGATGAATGTGGGGTTCACAGCAGCTGGAACACAATAAACCATTGTCCACAAAAATCAGACTCTTGCTTGCCATATGGTTTTGTAATCAATCTATACCAAAATGTGCTCTTAAGTAGCTACCCATTGTGCACAACATCAGTGTCTACTCATCCATCCTACTCACTGTCAGGACACACACACACACACACACACACACATGCGATCTCTGACACACAGATGTATGACATCATTGCCTCATTAGGACCCATTGTTCACTTCCAAACTCTAGAGGCACATGGAGTGTGCAAGGTCTTTGCTTTTCAAAGGCTTTTTTTTTTCTTTTATAACAAGGTCCTAAGAAACATTTAAAGGAGTAACACTCCCAAAAATGAAAATTGTTATTATTTGTGTTCTTTATGGAAAAAATATTCCATAAAGTATATTTTTTTGTGATGTGAATGTGAAGAATGTAAAATTAGTTGCAATTAACAGATCTTTTTTTCCGTATTGTGATGTACATTAGAGTGAAACGGATTATCAAAAACGAAAAAATATAGGGCAGATCGCTGTAGTGCCTCAGTTTAAGCAGCATGTGAACCGATCATCTCTTCCTCTTTACTAGCTATAGCATGAAATAAACATTTACATTTAGTCATTTAGCAGACGTTTTTATCCAAAGCGACTTACAAATGAGGACAATAGAAGCAATCAAAACCAACAAAAGTGCAATAATATGTACTGTAAGTGCTAAGACAAGTCTCGGTTAGCCTCACGTAGCAAGGTTTGGTTACACTTTATTTCGATAGTCCACTTTAGACATTCTATTAACTATAAGTAACTTTGTAACTACATGTCAACTACATGTCAACTAATTCTCATTAATTTGCAACTACATGTCTACTAACTCTCAGTGTAGACTGTTAGGGTAGGTTTAGGGTTAGTAGAATAAGTTGACAAAGAAAGTGTTAGAAGATAGTCTTAAGTGTTAAGCAGACAGTCTACTAATACTCGACTAACTGCTAGTTGACATGTAGTTACAAAGTTACTTACTGTTAATAGAATGTCTAAAGTGGACTATCGAAATAAAGTGTTACCCAAGGTTTTTTTTAATAATAATTAAAAAGAAAAACAAGTAGATGGAATAGAAAAAGAATAGAGAGTGCTAGAGTTAGAGGGTCAAATGAAGATGGAAGAAATATGTTTTTAGCCGATTCTTGAAGATGGCTAAGGACTCAGCTGCTCGGATTGAGTTGAGCAGGTCATTCCACCAGCAGGGAACAGTTAATGTAAAAGTCTGTGAGAGTTATGGCACTATAATGCGCCGTTCACTTGCAGAACGCAAGCTTCTAGAGCTCACATAATTCTGAAGTAGTGAATTTAGGTAAAGGGGTGCAGAGCCAGTGGTGGTTTTGTAGGCAAAACATGAATGGACATCAGAAGGTATCTTGTTTCAACCGTGGAAAGACGTCAATACACACAATTTTTCAAGTTCAAGTCCACTGCTGTTAATCTACTCTCCTGACAGGTTTGTTTGTCAAACAAAATTGCAGATTCGGCATTTGTGTGTGTGTGTGTGTGTGTGTGTGTGTGTGTGTGTAGTTGCAAAGTTACTTACTGTTAATAGAATGTCTAAAGTGGACTATCGAAATAAAGTGTTACCCAAGGTTTTTTTTAATAATAATTAAAAAGAAAAACAAGTAGATGGAATAGAAAAAGAATAGAGAGTGCTAGAGTTAGAGGGTCAAATGAAGATGGAAGAAATATGTTTTTAGCCGATTCTTGAAGATGGCTAAGGACTCAGCTGCTCGGATTGAGTTGAGCAGGTCATTCCACCAGCAGGGAACAGTTAATGTAAAAGTCTGTGAGAGTTATGGCACTATAATGCGCCGTTCACTTGCAGAACGCAAGCTTCTAGAGCTCACATAATTCTGAAGTAGTGAATTTAGGTAAAGGGGTGCAGAGCCAGTGGTGGTTTTGTAGGCAAAACATGAATGGACATCAGAAAGAAGGTATCTTCAACCGTGGAAAGACGTCAATACACACAATTTTTCAAGTTCAAGTCCACTGCTGTTAATCTACTCTCCTGACAGGTTTGTTTGTCAAACAAAATTGCAGATTCGGCATTTGTGTGTGTGTGTGTGTGTGTGTGTGTGAGTGAGTGAGTGAGTGAGTGTGTGTGTGTGTGTGTATCCTGTATCGCATCCATGGCTTCCTCACTAAGGAGAGAGGGTTTCAGGGACGGGAAGATAGGAGACGGTAGGGACATGAAGCAACAATGGCAGGAAGAGCGTCCAGATCAAATAGCGATTAAGGCAAAAAAATAACATTCCTCAAATAAACACTAAACACACTCCTTTAACACGCTCAAACGGCTGGGAAGAGTCCCACCGCATGCCCTCTCATTTAGACGGGGATTTAACTTTTTTTTGGTTGTGTAAGAGAGCAGGGCTATTGATTTGACACATTTACTTAGTACAATGAATTATGAAATTAAAATTGCAATAAAAATGGATTTAATGACCCATGTAAAGAGCATTTTGCAAGTCTGCAGTCAGCACAGCTCCAGCTCCAGCTGTGACAGCAAGACCACTCAGGTCAAACTAGGCCAAAAATAGACCGTTTCTCCACTGACACACATTAAATTTGGCACAACCTACTGCAGAGACTAAACAAATGCATTATTTCGACAAACAAAATGATCAAGTCTGCAGGCACAAACCCAAAGACTGTAAATAATAAACAGTGAGCGGTGAGGTCGACTGAGCGAGTTGTTGATCCCGGAGTCCTCCTATAGCAGGAGTAAACAGCCCAATTCCTCTTCCTGCCCTCTGTCCACAGTAAAAGCATCTGTTTGACCTCTGACCCTGACCTGACAGAACCAACTTCCTGACCCACACGGACTACTGGATGTGTCCATGCCAACGGCCATCATCTGAACTAACAAACACTGCTCCACACAACTAACACACAAACTCAGCTACAGTACGGAAGAAGAGAGAAATGTGAATGCTGCATTTAAACAAACATTATTTATAATGATTTATAAAATAGTTTTGTTTTATTCAATGGAAAGATTGTCTATTAAAACGTATATGTAAGGGAATATATAGGGGCTGACGGTCACACGTTGACTCTTCTGAATACTTCTGAGGCTTTACTTTTGAATGTCCTGAAACTGTCCTTACTTTTTTTACTGTCCTGAAATAAATAAATAAATAAACAAACATGCACTCTGCCCTTTTGTGACAACATGCCCCAATATGAATCTACTATTAAATGGTCTACGTTAGGGTTTTCAGCAACATTTAAACTGAATTATGAAAAACAAAAGAATATATATTAAAAACACAGCTTAAAAACGAAACAACTTAGGATGTCCATCTGGTCCTTTTCAAATGTTGTGACGCTTATGTAAATCACAGTTATCATGTTTTTTCTCCGTGGCTGTGTGGCCGCCTCAGGTCTGGGTATTGCAGGCCTCAGAGGGTGATGTCTGGGTCACCTGTCTCAGATTTTATGCCTTCCATGCCAGAAACAAATGACAGAATTTTGATTTTCAGTGAAGTAATCTTATGACAAGATGGTTTCTTGTAAAATGACAGTAAGCATGACAGGAAATGAGTGCCAGTGACTGAGCAGGAGGAGACAAGAGGAACAAAAAAAATGGAAAAGTAAGGAGTACAAAAGGAGGAAGAAATGGGAAAGCCACACAGTTGTTCCGTACGATCGGACGTCCGCTACACCTCATGCAGGAGAGGGGATTTTTGTCTTAAGCGCTCATAAATAATCACAGCGTTTCCTACAGGATGGTTTATGAGCTTTCCCTACTCTGCTCAAATCCCCAGATTGATTTCCAAAGGAATGTCTCAACGTATTGTGTATTTCATATCTGTCGTTTGTGAAACCCATGGTTCATTTGACATAAGCAAGATTCCACATAATAATCCGAAGGGCACTACGTAGGGAGGAAGTGAGTGAACAATGATATATCACTAAATAATTTAGTGTTTTATCTATGAATGTACAGTTTTCTTTCAAAATAAAAACAAATATTTGTACAAATTTGAGCTCAACGACTCATTTGGATTATACTTGTATAGAAATATGTATGTGTTGCTTAACTATAGACTCCAGACAGATGCTGATTTCTGCAGTAGATGCTCTTTGTTCATCTCAGTCACACAAAACATTCAGTTTTCCTCGAAATGAATAAAAATGCACTTGCAGGGAAATACAAACACCTATCCTTATTCCAACAATTAAATCATACATTAAATAATTCAGATCTGCTTTATGGATTTAATCTCACTTTATTAACCAATGTTTTTGCTATTGATCGTGGATGATTAAGTTCAACCGTACAAATAACCACAAACAAATAGTTAAGCATTGTGCCTGCGTTTCAATTTATTTTTTATAACAGTAACAATAATTGAGAGGATTTTACCTAATTGAAGAGGCAGAGATAGAGACAAGAGATTCTTATAGTTTTCCGTGGACTCCTAGTGGTCCTTGACGTAAGGCCAGGGGGTCCATATAAAGTATGAATTTTTGTATAAATTTTGTATATTTTGACATCACATGTTCCCATGAAAGAAAAATAAATTATAGCTGATGATATGGCCGAATACTGGACAAGTCAGCTAACTTGAATTATACTTGACTGTATTTGGTCCTCACAAAGACACAAATGATACATAGATGAGTCAATTTTGTTCTGGGGTCCTTGAGGATGGTTCTGAATTGGACTGGGGTCCGGTACGCCAAAAGGTTGAGATTCACTGCCTTAGGGTATGAATTGGAATGAATTCTAAATTTCTTGCATTTTTTTTGCATTGTATGATTTGCATATTCGTCTTGTATATTTATTATGGTTTTGTATAATTACCTTTTTTTTTTAGTTCCACTTGCTAATTGAATCCAGCTGATTATCTCTAATTAGTAATCCAGAAACAGGGTGAATGGTGGATGTAATGTGAACACTGAAGTAACTTGAGCAATGTGGTGTTTGCTTGCGTTGGTCTAGTTTTTAATGCACCCCTTTTGCAGTGTTTAGTTTACATAAAATATATTTTTGCTTGAACTTCTCCAGCCTGGATTTAATTGTGAGTGGCTGGCAATTTAGTTGTTTTTATAACAATAATAAATTATAATGGTAATAAATACCGGTTTTAGTATAGCTAAAATAACTGGAAATGAATGACAGAAGCCTTGAGCATTTAAGTTATAAACAGTCATACTCACTCTTTAGATTGCATTTTAGAGGCCAGTTATTGGCTCCATTTGAGGTTTGACTAATGCTTTTGTATGGGTACATCCGCTGACAGGAGGGGTTCTGGGAAACGCTGGGGAGCGATGAGGAGATGAGGAGAGAGGAGCACACCAGCACCTTTGACATGCAAATCTCAGAGAGCTCAGAGCTGAAGCAGCGAGGACAACAGGTGTCCCGTCCACACGGCCACAGTAGCCTCTTTCACCTCTCCTCATCCCTCATTCCATCTCAGCCTTCCCTCCGGACCCTGCCAGACTCGCTAATGACAGCCGTAAAGAACCATTCAGGAACACCAGAATCTGAGAGTATCAAATTTATTTGATCATGAATTTGTTTCTTTCTTTTTGCTCAGAAATGTAATTTGCATACAGGAGGATGTAACTATTTGAGCGTGAACACAAGAAAATAAAATCTAAAGTAACTTCATTTCTTATCAAAGTGACATGTTTTGGCACACAGCCTGTATTAAAACTCAATTAAAAACTTGAATTCTCTCAAATTGTACTGCAATGTTCTTTTTAGAAATAACTCATATAAATGTAATTGATAACATTAAGAATGTTTACCTCTCACATTAAAACCGTAATATTGCTTTATTACAGCATTTAGGGACTTTATACATAAATATATCTCCTCGACCTCAATGCATGTCCCACGAGAGAACTGAACCTAATTCTAAAAAGCTTGATAAATATGATACCTGGATCATCAAAGCATAAAATTCAGCAATCAAATATATCAAGCATGCATACTAAGTATCTGTTTGTGGTTCCTCATAGTGAAATATCCGGCAAACAGTCAGTTCAATGAAATAACCTCTTTTTTTTTTTTAGCTCACAAAATTGTCACTTCCTCCCAAAGAAAAATATGTACACAGCTCGATCAATGAGTGCATACATAGCAAACCTGGCCATAAATGCTCACGAATATACATATCTTCCATACTTACAAGAAGCCATAGCAAGAAGAGAAATAAAGTAGTGTTAAAATTGTCTTGGCTATGCTATTTACATCAGAGAAAATAAATCCATAGATCTTTAAAAATATAATTTTCTTCCCCCTACAAAAGGTCAGAGGATTGTGCCCTACAGCATCCCTTCAGTTTTAGTAAATCAAGACGGAAATGTGCAAAACAATCTCTTGCTCAAGAATTTGACAGTCAAAGTCATGTAGATCACTGTCCAGCACACCTGTACACAGCTCATTTACACTCAAGACCACACCGAACCGCAACAGAAATCATGAGGAGAATTGAAACATATGGAATGTACAGAGAATCTGTCATGACAGAGGAGCAAACCCCGTGTGAGCAGAGACCTCTGTTATTTGGCTCATATATGATTTCTCCCACAAGTTCATTCAATGGATTGATTCCGATTGACTTTTGCAGGGAATTAAAATCTATATAATCTATGTAGCTAGATTCTGTTTTATACACGTGCATTTTGGTACTAAGATAAATAGGTTTATATATTTAGCGTTTTGCCAAAGAGCACGAAGCTTGAAATGAAGATTTGACGGAACAGAAATGTTTGGTCTCCTGATATAATGCAGATCTCTGGAATTCATCTTGGCGCCCTCTAGTGCTCAACAAGGTGAAATGCAATTGAATTTGAGATTTAAAAACAGCTCAATAGAGCCCCTTAGTGGTCAAGACAAGGAATTACGACTGAATTCACTTAAAAATATTCGTTGCCAGTCAAATGCACAATCATCTTGATGCTAATATCAAATAGTTAAAGGAACAATTCAGTCAGTTATTATTTACTCGCTCAGATTTTTCTGAAGAATATTAATGCAGGTCTTCCGACCTAAAAGTTCAGGAAACACCATTAAAGCAGTCTATATTAGCATATAACATTCCTGAAAGGCATTTTAATGCTTTTCGGAGATTTTTTTCGGACGGGTCTCTGTGGAAATTTGCAGTGAAAAGATTCTTCAAAATTGCTGCTTTTTGGTTCCACAAAATAAGATCGCGACAAGGGTGATATTTTTTTTTCTTTTTTCGTTAACTGTTCACTCAAAAAAAATAAAATAAATAATAATAATATATATATATATATAGCCCTAAAATGTATGTGTTTGAAATGCATATGAAATTTCCATCCATTTGGATTACATGGTTTTATCATAAACTGACAATCAATCAGCATAAATATGGTCATTGTGAAAACAATTAAATTGATTCAGTTGAATGAACATGGTTAAAATTCGGCTAGCTGTGAAACAAACAAAAAAAATTTAATATTAGTATGGGATGATAATAAATATATAAACTGTGCACTTAAACACATTCAGTTCAGTACAACTACAGAAATCTAACCCGTTTCATTTATGTATGACAGACAAAAATGCATCACATTAGGTGCATTAGTTTGCTCCTGTTAAAACTGTGTAAACCTAATGGATGGAAATTTTATATGCAGTTCAAAAGCATAAATCTTAAACTTATGCTTAAATATTTTTTTGTTTATTCCTTTAAAAATACAAAAACAGACAAATTCAGTCTCCTGAGGCAGATGATGGAAATGTACTTGCATCCCACTACAGTATGTCCTCTGCACTCGCTAACAGGAATCATAACTAGTTTAAACAGCATAAGAACATCTGCATCCAGCGCAGCTCATTAACGCTTCATTTGGAGATCTGAGAGATGGTTTTTGCTCTTTGTCCTTCATTTCATTTCCAACCATGCACACACACATATACATATAATCATGTAAACACAGTTGAAAACCTCATGATGTACGGTTTTATCCATGCTCTCCTATGTGATTGTGACTCCCATAAGTATGTTTTGTGTTATGTGATCTCTCCTTCGATGCCAAATCCTGAGAGTGGGGAGGCAGATGTTTCTGCACAGTAAACATTCAGCGGTCAGCACTGGCGTCCCTCTTCCAGCGCTTTACAGGTAGGTGTCGTGTTCGGAGCTACTGAGACTCTGATTGGAGCCCTGCGGGGGCGTGTCTTCCTGCAGGTGCTGCGATTCGCTGGGCGCGAGGTTATCGCTCTGTAATGCTGGGTCGCTGGGTAACAGATACGGATTAAGAGGTGGCGAGGTGTTTTTCGTGTCTGTTTTCTTCTCCACTTTGCTCTTCGCTTTTTTCCCTTTCTCCATCTTGCTCTCGGAGGTCTGCGGTACTTCGACGACGATCGTGGGGTTTTGTTTGAGGTCCTGGCGACTGGGCGGCTCAGCGGCCATGATGGCTTTGGCGCCGTGCATTCTGGGAGGGGATTTACAGTGCAGCTCTCCGTGGGTCTCCTTCCAGCGCCGGAGCTGAGAGAGATGTTCCTTCTCTATGTCTCGCTCAGACACGGCCAACTCAATGACCTGAAATGGTGGGGATGTATGTTTTTTAAAAGGCAATAACAATAATAAATCTGTACAAAATAAGTATATTTAATTCATTTAAGTGAGAATTTTTCAGAGGACTATTATCTGGCAAATCAAATTGTACTGTTTAATGCATGCATGTGCCAAAAGCAACCAGCAGGGGGAGTCACAGCCTATGTCTGACTACTGCGGAGTACATACTGCACAGGAAATAATGTGTACTGCCTATTTCTATTAAAGGGGTCATATGATGTTGCTAAAAAGAACATTATTTTGTGTATTTGGTGTAATGAAATGTGTTTATGCGGTTTAAGGTTCAAAAAACACATTATTTTCCACATACTCGCATCATATGACCCCTTTAATAAGTATGTGAAGCAGCATGTAATACACAATCATAAACAATTCCTGTGGTAGTAGTGCTACACTGTTATTCAGTGTGTACCATCTCTCAGGAAAAGAAATATGGATATTTTACATTTTTAGTCCATGTTAAAAAATGTTTTAAATTAAAAGTAAGTTTTAAGTTGAAGTACAGCTCATAGGTGTATGTGTGGGCAATACCTCTTGCACTAGGAAAGCCTCCTGCATGTATCGTGGCTCAATAGATCTGAGCAGCTCCATGGTCTCATACTGGCCCTGACACGCTTTCAGTTTCTCCTGAGATCCCAGCATGCACTTCAGCAGCACCAGACCCACACGGAAGATGATCTTCACTCCTGCAACGCACACAGACATGCATGCCCATCAAACAAAGTAACATCTAAGACAGAAACATTTGCACTACTTGTATATCATAAGTTTCATAATAGAATGGCAATACTGCAAAACATGTGCATCCTACTTTTTATTTAAAGGGGTCATATGATGCTTTTTTAAAGATCATTATTTTGTGTATTTGGTGTAACAGAATATGTTGACATGCTTTAATGTTCAAAAAACACATTATTTTTCTAATGATAAATTATTAGTATTTTTTCCTAATTAAATTTTTTTTAATTCTCTTAATTTTTTTTATTTTATTTTGAACATGTATTTTAATACATTATTCACTGAATTCGTTTAATTCATCGATCACCATTAAATAACATAATTAGAATTATATTTTTATTTAAAAAAAAAAAAAAGTCCTTACTAGGACATCTTGATGTCCAAAAGTAAGCATGTTAAACATTTACACTTCTGCTTTGGCATCAAGTTTTTGCAGTCTGCAAGTAAATGTCACAAGTAGCAAGGTGTGAATCCAGTGAGCTGTAAACAGTTTTTTCATTGGTGGAGGGGTGCGGTAAAAAGAAAGGACAAAGTGCATATGGTATTGGATAGGCTTTAAGAGTGAATCTCACCCTCACAGAAGAACATGTCCCACATGCGCAGGACAGACACCCAGGGCAGCGTCCTGGAGAAGGCACACATGAACCACTCAGTCATGTAGAGGATAGGGTCAATCTTGTATTTCTTCAGATGCCGGTGGGCCACCGGGGACACGCGCTTGAGCAGAGCGAACAAGATCTCGCCGTCTAACTGGATGGCCTCCTGTGAAGAGAAAGATGAGGAGGAAACAAAGAAAGATGACAAAGGGAAATCTGGCATGTACCGCAGTGGATCCATTTCCCTATAACAACTTTTCATTTTAAAGAGATTCTCAAAATGTAAATTATATGTGGTGACTGAATTATTTTGCTGATAAGTTCCTATGATCTGACGCTCTTGCAAATACAAGTTATTTACATTGATGTGATAAACAAATTTTGTGACGGCAACAATTCACAAGCTTAAAACAGGAATGGTAAGAGGAAACCCCCCAGGCAGAAGAGAGTTAGAACCAGTGATAAAGAGAGACAGCAAGATCCTGATGTTGGTTTAATTCACTCCTTATCTACCACCCACTCTGCTCCTGAAGGTCAGACACAAAAGACCTCACATAAAGCTGGGATTGCACTGGATTCCAGGTAATAGAACAGGCCAGCAAACACATTATGCACAAACTACATATATGAGAGAAAGATGAAAACAACTGTTTAGAACAACAGCGGGTTTAGAGACACTTAAGACTACACTGGTCCATTTGAGAGTAATTAGCATTAATTAATTAATTAATTAGCACCCTAATGAAAGCAACAGGTAACCCTGCACACAATAAAATCCTAAAAAATCCTGCTCCACATGACTGGACATTATACATCCAATATGCTGCAATATATTCAATTTTTGATGTTATTTTACATTAAATGTTTTGAAGTGAATTTAAGCATCACAATATCATAATTTACTGTATGAAAAATGGATATTCATTTTGATATTTGCTAAATCCATCATAGATTACATTTAATGATGTTTAGTGTTTTTAAAGATGAATTTTAAGTGAAAATTAGATAACTGCAAAGGCTATTTAAAAGTAAAAAAGTAGGAAATTAATTATAATCATAAACCGAAAAACCATGCATAATTAAATATTCATTATTGGCCGATACAGACAATAGCAACCGATACTGATAAACAAAAAAGAATTCGAGATGGTACCAATACATTGTGCATCATTAACTAAACTGTAAAAAAAAAACTGCATGCTGGACACTTTGCTGGGTTAGTGAACAGCGTTCAACGTGTGGGTTTCTGACAGAAACAGGAAGTTGTGCAGATTTGACGGACATTTCTGATTTGAATATTTTCAATAATTTGACTGATTATTTATTTTGTCATCATTTTGACAATAGATGAAGTGTTAAATGAGGGATCTTGACAGAAGTCATAAATTCCCAAATGAAATAGCTATTGTGCTGCACGAGTCTTGTTGAGACAGGGCACTTCAGCCACAGTTTAGCCTGGTTAATAAGTTCTGGATTAGACAGGATGTGAAGCACAAGAGGAGCAACCCTTGAACTCTGATCTCTCTGACGAACAGCTCTCTACATCAGCAAATTTCCCACATCAACATGAGAGCATCAGCATCTCGTCATTGATCGATCGAGTGTTTCAGGGTGATTGATTGCTCTCGTGTGAATCTTTGGGTTGACAACATAGTGACAAGTGCTAAATGGAGGAGGACTGTATACTGTCTCCACTTACCAGGCCTGCGCTGTAGTATCCGGGCAGATACTTCTCACAGATCTGGACCAGACCCCAGAATGCATCCTGCCAGAGCATGACCATAAAAGAGTAAAAGACCAGAATAGGGTATGAGTTTAACTTGCTACTGTACTCAAATAATTAAAACCACTGAAACTGATAAATATTATATTAATAAAGAAAATTCTGTAATACTTTACTTAAAGCCTTTAAAGGAATAGTTTACCCAAAAATGAAGATTTGCTAAAAAAAATTGACTCACCCTCAAGTCATCCGAGATGTAGGTGAGTTTGTTTCTTCATCAGAACAGATTAGGAGAAATGTAGCATTACATCACTTGCTCACCAATGGATCCTCTGCAGTGAATGGGTGCCGTCAGAATGAGAGTCCAAACAGCTGATAAAAACATTACAATAATCCACACCGCTCCAGTTCATCAGTTAACATCTTGTGAAGCCAAAAGCTGCGTATTTGTAAGAAACAAATCCCATCAAGACCTTTTTAACTTCAACCCACTGCTTCCAGCTAAAATATGAGTCCATAATATAAGTCCATAATATTGCTTTTTCGAAAACAGTTTTAGGTGGATTTTGATGTGGGAGGACAACAGGAGATGGACTTTTTCACTGGAGGAAGCGTTATTATGGATTATGGACTCATATTTTGGCCAGAAGCAACAGTTTCAAGGTAAAACGCCTTTATGACATTTATTTCTTGCAAACACGCAGCTTTTCACTTCAAGATGTTAACCGTTACATTAATTGTGGATTATTGTGATGTTTTTATCAGCTGTTTGGACTCATTCTGACGGCACCCATTCACTGCAGAGGATCAATTGGTGAGCAAGTGATGCAATGCTACATTTCTCCAAATCTGTTCTGATGAAGAAACAAACTCACCTACATCTTGGATGGCCTGAGGGTGAATACATTTTCAGGAAATTTTCATTTCTCAGTGAAAAATTCCTTTAATTATGCCATGTAATGCATTATATGATCTCATTCACAAATCATTTATATTCATTGTTACACCTTGATAAAATATAATGCATTAAAACACGACAAACTACCAATTTCAGACACAACAAGAAATCTGCAAAGTTTATAATGCATTTTAACTTGGGTTACAAGTATGTGTGAAAATATACTGCATTATAACTCACATTATGAGTACATTTATAGTGCATTATACATAAAGGCTTCAAGTGTTACCAATAATTCTAGTGTTTTCACATATAAAACATCATAATAGATAAATATATAAATCAATAAATAATTTATGAAATGCATTCAAAACTACAATGAGGGCCATCTGTCAGTGAGTGATCAGAGAGAAGCACAATAATGGACTGCAAACTGACCTCAGCAGGCATGTGCATGAGCAGCACTGCAGCTATAGGAGCTTGAGCCTGACAGTAACCCTCCTCTGGTCTGTGCAGTGTGTACGCCTTCAGCACCCGGAACAGATCCTGCTGCCTGCACACACACGACTGGATGATGTAACAGAAGTGATGGGGTTCAAAAGAAGAGGCCTGCAGGTGAAGGGAGGGCAGACTTACCCATGGCCTCCCCGGGCTACGAACATCTCGTGGAATGGAAACTGTCTGTGGAGGTCTTTCTCGATCACATCCAGCCATTTAGGATCTCCAGGCTGACTGTCCAACTCCTGCCATATAAAGTCAAATCATGTTTATTTGTCTAACAGTTTATACAATACAGACTGTTGCAAAGCAGCTTCACATTAATGAAACATCATCATAAAACATTTCATGAATTATGAAATTAATTCAATTTCAGCTGTAAAGCAGCTTTATAGAAGGCAATAGTGTGATTGTTCAGCTCAATTCAGCTCAAATGTTCTCATTTGATTGTGTCAGTGCAGTTAAGAATTCAATTTCAGCTGTAAAGCAGCTTAAAAGCTTTAAAGCAGGCAATAGTGTGATTGTTCAGCTCAATTCAGCTCAAATGTTCTCATTTGATTGTGTCAGTGCAGTTAAATGAATATTACTGAATGTTATAGTCTTTTAAACCCCAAAACAGAATGATAACTGATTAGAGGTCTGAGTTGGCATAAAAATACATAACGCACACAAATACTGGGTAAGTGTCAATTTTTAGTTACACTGAAATGTTAAATATTGAATGAAATTTATATTGATTTAAAAAAAAAAAAAAACATTTCTATGCTTTGTCCACCACCTTGAACCTTGCATCATGGGATTTCGATCCCTGTAAAGGATATAAAAGTTAAGGATCATTAAGAAAGGTTAAGATTTTTTTTAAGGTTTATAAAAGAAGTATTTTATGCTCACTAAGGCTGCATTTATTTGATCAAAGTATGGTGAAAACAATAATATTGTAAAATATTACAATTTAAAATAACTGTTTTCTATCATAATAGATTATAAAATGTGACTAAAGCCTGAATTTTCAGCATCATTACTTCAGTCTTCAGTGTCACATGATCCTTCAGAAATCATTTACCATGTCTTATCATTATCAGTGTTGAAAACAGCTGTGCTGCTTCATATTTTGGCTGCCTTAAAATTTGGATAAAAATATGGTGTCTTAAGGTGGCATAATCAAATTGTTTTGGAACAGAGCCATGCCGCTGTCAAAGGTTCAAGTGGACAAACCTGAAATTTGCCCTGATTCTGTTCTTTCTTCACTTTCCCACCAGAGAGATAAAGCCACGCACGACCTCTGAGTGATGGAGGGATGCCCTTCTGACAGCGCAACTTTACCTTCAGAGAGATGGAGAGAGACACTGAGCTTGTACACTTGCATATTAGGATAAACTATGACCTTTTGTCTTAATATAATTGAAATATTATTCATTTGAGCACTTGCATTCACAAACTCAGTTTATACTTTTTTGTGATTGACACAAACCACCATCAATACCAGAGCACTTTACACATTCAGAGTTCATTTAGAGAGCTTGCATAATTCACTAGTGTTCAAGAAATAAAGACATGAAAGTGTATTTAATTTCTATTTGCTTAATTGGATGGTAAAATGTGACAGGCCGTGTCGAGCAGAATTACAGTAATTATGCATGAGCTGCTGATGTGGCATCCAGCTGCTGTTAACTTGAGAAACGACTAACCCTGTATTTTGTCTGGAATGCTGGTCATTGGAGAGAAATTCAGAACCAAGAAAACCATAAACGAGAATTATAAAAGCAAATAATATTTAACAACATTTATGACAAATGTGTGTTTTTAAATGGCTGATATCTAAAGCACATGGGTGGCCAAAGGTCAATATAAATAATACAATAAGGAGTTCTGTGGGCGGATATTTCATGTGGGTCTGCTCATAACTTTATCTGATTCTATAAAAGGTTTGTGACTTTGGAAGCACACAATGTGAAATGTGCAGTCAAATTCCTAAGATAACATCTTGTTGAGCATTTTATGTATGTTACAGCATTCTCTAAAGAACCTGAGCTATTCGAGAACATAAATAAAACCTGTGGACACAGGTCTGTTTGTCAGAGACCAACCTTCTTGTGTTTTTTGGCCATCCACTTGTCCCAACTGGTGAGCATATCCAGCCATTTGGCTTCTCTCTGCCGGAGCACATCTGGAGGAATATTATCACTGCATTGAGTGAGAACAAAAAGAGATTAGATCATTTATCTGATATAATATGCATGCAAGCACACCCACGCCTACAAAATCACACATGTTAGCAAATACAGGGTTGGGAACTGAGAACTGGTTCTTGTTCAGAACAGACGTTCAACACATTCTGTTCTGTTAATGGCAATGGTGCATTTGTCACTCAGTGTTTTCTGCAACGCTATTTAGTAACAGCATGGTTGTTACTGAACAGACAATGATGATTTAAATCAGCCTAACAACCCAATCCCTCACTAAAAAGGTCAGAGGACTTGGTTGCTTTCATCGGGTCCCTGATATGAAACGAGAAAACTGTTACTGTGTTATGTGTAGTTAAATATTCAAATCTTAAAGGGGACATCGGATGCCCATTTTCTACAAGTTGGTATGATTTTTTAGGGTCTTCATAAAATGCTTTGGTACTTTGGTTAAAATTCCTCAATGGTCATGTAAAACAACACCCTTTTTACCTAGTCAAAAACAGCTGTGTTCACAGCGACCCGTTTCGGTGCATGTCTCTTTAAATGCTAATGAGCTCTGCTCACCCCGCCCCTCTATAATGGTGCATTTGTCACTCAGTGTTTTCTGCAACGCTATTTAGTAACAGCATGGTTGTTACTGAACAGACAATGATGATTTAAATCAGCCTAACAACCCAATCCCTCACTAAAAAGGTCAGAGGACTTGGTTGCTTTCATCGGGTCCCTGATATGAAACGAGAAAACTGTTACTGTGTTATGTGTAGTTAAATATTCAAATCTTAAAGGGGACATCGGATGCCCATTTTCTACAAGTTGGTATGATTTTTTAGGGTCTTCATAAAATGCTTTGGTACTTTGGTTAAAATTCCTCAATGGTCATGTAAAACAACACCCTTTTTACCTAGTCAAAAACAGCTGTGTTCACAGCGACCCGTTTCGGTGCATGTCTCTTTAAATGCTAATGAGCTCTGCTCACCCCGCCCCTCTATGCCGTTTTTTGTGTATTCAGTGGCACATTACCATCAAAAACAAAACTAATCCACCGAGTCCTCAGTGGCTCTGATGTCGGGAGAAAATGAAGACTCTTATGTTCACTTTTACATCCTACTACAAAACACCTGCTTTGCTTACTCGACGTTGTGGCTACAGCTGCTCGAGTGCAGAGAAAATGGCAGACAGCGTACAACTGGCTGAGGGCGGAGACATGCTAATACGGGGCAGTCCGTCAATGGCCGTGGGCGGGGCCTGAGCATTATGACATCATACAGCTCAGAAGATCAAAACGGCTTGATAATTGAGACCGTTTAGGTTTTTGAGGGATTAAAAACAAGGAGTGAATGGATTTTTATCATTGAGTGAGTGTGAGTGACGTGACATGTGGCCAAGTATGGTGACCCATACTCGGAATTAGTGCTCTGCATTTATCCCATCCAAAGTGCACACACACAGCAGTGAACACACACACACCGTGAACACACACCCGGAGCAGTGGGCAGCCATTTTTATGCTGCGGCGCCCGGGGAGCAGTTGGGGGTTCGGTGCCTTGCTCAAGGGCACCTCAGTCGTGGTATTGAAGGTGGGAGAGAGCGCTGTACATTCACTCCCCCCACCTACAATCCCTGCCGGTACGAGACTCGAACCCGCAACCTTTGGGTTATGAGTCCGACTCTCTAACCATTAGGCCACGACTTCCCCATTCCATTGTAGGGTGGTTGTGTCCACACACTGCTAAGACACATTTTATAGATGTACAGAAATGATCTGGGAACAGATTTAAATAAAACATTATTGGAATCTGTAAAAATTGGATTTAAAAAAATGACATTTTCTTTTGATTCTCATCCCTATACATTTAGAAGCTCATCTTTATATATTTATAAACTCATCCCTATAGGCTATATTAACAAACTCACACCAAGTTATTTACAAACTCACCGTATTTATTTAGGGAGCATTTACATGACACCATTTTCAACTAAAAACAGAAAAAAATTGTATACACTTTGGCTGCTCATTTACACATCAAAGGCATTTTGGGGGCCTGAAAATGCAAACTTTTGAAATCGGTGACGTCATACGAATGCGTTTTATGTGTTCATTCTATAGGCATGTGTACGTGTGCAGACGCATAGTGTTTCTTCACAAGTGACATCGCCATCTACTGTCCTGGCATGAATAATACAGCGTTTTTAGACGTTTTCACGGATCAGTGTGAACGGGGATAATTTTGGCAATGCTGTCGTCTGTACGCAAAACATTTTTAAAAACGCAAAGGAAAAACTTTGACGTATTTAGTAACATCGTTGTCATGTAAACATACCCTTAGAAATGTATCCCGATATATTAACAAACTCATCCCTTTTTGCAATCTCATCCCTATTTAGTAGCAAACTTATCCTTTCATATTTACGAATTCCTTCCCATTTATTTACAAATCAATCCTTGCATATTTACATACTCATCCCTATTAATTTATAAACTCACACCTATTTATTTACAAATAAACCCTTATATACATACTATTTACAAACTCATCCCTATATGTTTAGAAATTCATCCCTATATGTTTACAAACTCATCCTTATACATGAAGAAGCTTGATATCTCTTGACCTGATATGTCCACAACAACAGCAAGGCACTGTTTGAAAAGCATAATGTGGGTGTCAAATTATCTCAATTGAAACTGAGTACTGTGGGTGTCATCATATGTTCACAGGAAGATCTTCTGAGGGAAATCCAAAACACAAGCTGCTGCTTCCCACTGCAGTAGAAAAAACACCCGTTTTCAACTATTACCATCATATTTAGCAAATTAGCAGCAATGCCTTCAAATGTATTACTAGGCTGCACAACCATAAAAAGTGATGTTAATGTGGGATGACTGTTTATAAGAACAATATGGACAGTCAGAGCGGGGAAGATCTCTGGGGAAAGCAGTGTTTCTGGGAATCTTTCTTTACTTGTGTTCTGTCTGATTAAGTGACCCCAGCGCCTCGGCTTGAAATGCTGTTTATTATATCCAGCTGACAGACACACCCTTAACATGTGATTGAGTGCATTTATATCAGATTACCAAAAAAAACAACAAGAAAAGAATACAATACAGAGACTTACAGTAATCGTTTAAAAAAAAAAGAAAAAAAAGGAGGTTACATTTCTTAAGACATGAGCGCTTGTGCAAAACCTGCCACTACAATTAGAGTTGGAGTTTGTTTGAATAACTTAACCTCAATAAGAGCATTAAAAACAGCACTTCTAATGGCTCTGGTCCTGCTTCTGTGTTTTATAACCGCAGTGATCGGTGGGAGGTGGACTGACTCATGTCAGAGGAGTCAAATTAGCATATTAAACACTGAAGAATATTTTAACAGTGCCTTTCTTCCAAAAAAAAATGGGACAAGATGAGCATACAATGAACACAGATTACATGATTATTACTCATTGGCATGATGCAGATTTTTTTATGGATTTGTTATTTTATTCAAAAATAAATTAGAAAGGTATTTTGGTTATTTTTTGTTATTTCTTAGAAATAAAATTGCGTATTAATATTAAAAAAACACTTTTGTCGGCCATATCAAAGTCATGTGGTGCGACCAATATGCAGAAAAAACTATTGCTTTGAAAAACATAAAAGAGAAAATTATATCATAGAGAGGTTACATGCAGACCCTTATGACTGTGTCCTTTTGTCTTTTAAGATAATTTTATATTTTTATGGCAAGGTACAGTTACAAAATGTCATGTGGTGCAACTCTTTAAAAGCTTGATATTAATGAATTCAGAATCAGAATATTTGTAAATACTACTTTTTACCTTGCAATATATTTTACAAGTTTTTGAAAATAATGCTTAAAATGTGTACACAAGAATTCAAAGTGTAAGGGAAATATGTTTATACATTTTGTTTGATGGTTACACCAAATGACACTTTTACAGTTGAAAAGGTTATAAAAGTTTTTCAAAACCATATGGAACTAACAAACAAAAAAAAAAGTACATTTCTAAGAATGTGGCACAGATTTTGAAACATTTTTTTCCTTTTCTTTATTGTGGACACTTATTTGTCGCTTATGATGGAGGAAATGCATGTTATGATGATGATGGATGAAAAGCATGTTATGAAAGCCCATCCCCGAGATACAAAGGGATCCAATAATCCCCTGGCAAAATGTCAGTGACAGGACAGGCTGCATAAACCCTGATGGCTCATGCAGACGCTCGGTCTTGAAATGGAAAGCAAATATACTCACACACGTGCAGTGTACACACAGATTACGAAGTCCACATGTACACATTGGATTATCGTCAGCGATCAGATTACAGATGATTGCGGTTGTTTAGATCTATGGAACAGAATTAGGGCCCGCCGTTTGCCTGTTTACTTTTCCCGTGTACACAGGTTGAGCTAATTATGTTACGCTGAAAACACAGAGACAGTTGAATGGAGTGTTGAATGGAGATTGGAGGACGGGCTTATGAAGTACAAGAGGAATTGTCTCATGGAAAGGGTTGAGCATGTGCCCTTTGACCCTTCAAGTATCATAAGTACTCAGAAAGTGTTTCCTTTCACCCTATAGACACGTTCTTCAGACCAGTTAGTAGAGGAGGAAAACAGGAATCACATGAATGTCAAAAAATATCCCTTTGCTCTCTTTACTTGTCCTTTCCCTTCCTGGTGCTTGCTAACACACAAGGCTAAAACGACAAGCAGACAGACAGACAAACTCCGGCAAAATAAGAACTCAAAGTGTTAATGTTAATATATTACATGGATAGTTCAGGCCAGACTATTTTCTGATTGGATGAATCACATTATGTGCGAGAAAACCATCACCAAAAAAAAATTTTATGGCCACAGGTTCCAATTAATCATGCGATAACATACAAACTCTTTTGGAGAGGGTTTTGATTTCACAGCGGGCCACACTCAGCTGTCAATACAGCAAAGCAATGCTGAACTCCTCAGTGAGTGTAACTACCATAATTTGACTTGCGAGATGAAAAACTACTTCTGTTGCTCTGTATGCTGCGGCACAGCTGAAGAGCGAAAGCAAATTCCTGTCATCTTTTCTCTCGCTCAAAAGTCAAAAAATGAAAACTCTCCTCTCAGAGCACATCAGAACAAACACAGATGAAGCTCTGTTATGTGCATGCCAAAAGTGATCTGGTGCACTAAAACAAACTCCCCAGAGGCTTGGCACTTGGTTTCATCTCCTAGGCAGTAGTAAACAAACGTAGGGAAACAAAAGCCAAACAGTGAAATGTAAATGATTCTCCATAGAGAAGTGCAATTGTCATTGTGCAGACACACTGTCCTCGTAGCATGAGCACAGCCCTCTTTCTCAAACAGACTTTAATCTCATTAAGTATGAACGATATTTTTGTCATGAGGATCCATAGTAATCATAGAATCCTCAAAGACCTCTTTTATACAATATTTGATGGGAAAGAGAGAGCGATGTGTGTGAGAAAAATGCCATTTTCCAGTAAAAATGCACAGACTTTTTTTCAAGAGACAAAGCCAGAACTAATGCAATCCATTTCTTAAAGTCAGGCCAAGAATGGAGTATCAGCAGATTTCTGAGGAATGGATTTTATCATGAAAAAAAACAAAAACAAAAAAGAAGTTGAGAGTATTATACTTACAGAAAAAAAAACCGTGGGGAAAAATTTGGGGTCAGTAAGATTTTTTTCATGTTTTTGAAAGAAGTCTCTTATTGCTCAACAAAGCTACATTTATTTGATGGAAAATCCAACTAAAAGCAGCAATATTGTGAAATATTATTACACTTCAAAATAACTTTTTTTTTATGTCAATATATTTTAACATGTAATTTATTCCAATGATGCAAAGCTGAATTTTCAGCACCATTACTCCAGTCGTCAGTGTCACATGATCCTTCAGAAAACATTCTAATATGCTGATTTGCTGCTCAAGGAACATTTATTATTATTATCAATGTTGATTATTATCAATGCTTTATATTTTTCAGGATTCGTTGAACAGACAAAACAGGAAGAATAGAATATAAATGTCTTTACTGTCACTTTTGATCAATATAATGCAACCCTGCTAAATAGTATTACTTAAAAAAATTAAAAAAATAAACAATTGAGGGCCTTTATAAGAAGCTGTGTATTCTGATAAAATATTTTTCCAAGCAATATGCAAATCATAAGTATCTCATTATATTATACAAGATGTGTTACCTGCCAAAAAATTACATAAGCGTAGATGCGAGGATCAGCAGAAGATGTGAGGATAAGCGGATGTGCATACATTTTGGAGTTTCTGTGTGGGCCGCTAATACTCATCAGAGTTTAAAACAGACTGTATGTCTGACAGATGATTTGAGCCGTTTATTTTATCAGCAATTAAAACTATTTAGATGCCTGACCGCCACACTACTGCTTGTCGAATGAACTGAATGAGTCACTGAGCAGTTTCATTTCAAAACTGAAAACACTTGCAGCGAGGTTCTGCCAAAACAAATCAATGAGCAATTCTGAGTGCTAAAGGGAGCTCACAGCATGAGGGGAAACTCCTGCATGAGTCTCAATGAGAGACTGAAAAGAAACGTTCTGTTGTACAGGGAATAAGAGACATTCTTCATGAGAACTGTAGAGGACAGATGCGCCTTTCTGCTATTAATTCAACAGCAGATTAATCTGATCAGTGAATGGTTGCTTGGCCAAACAGAACTGCATTGTCCAGAGTCATTAGAGACACTCATGTAAGTCAACGCAAAACAGACAAGTGTTTGTAATAGCTGCAGAAGAGGAGGATGCTGGCAATTTACTGGATCATCTAGAGGGAAAAAATGAATTTGGCATGAATATGAATTTTGGCATGAAAAAAATGAATGTGCACAATATATCCAGTCCTGAGGCTAATACACTACATTTCAAAAGTAAGACCTTTTAAAGGAATTAATACTTCAGCAAGGATGCACTAAATTGATCAAATGTAACAGTAAAGACATTCATAATGTTACAAAAGATATTTCTTCTATTTCTTATAAATGATTTACTTTCAAACTTTCTATTCTTCAAAGAATTCTGAAAAAAGCACTCCAATTTCCACAAAAACATGAAGCAGCACAACTGTTTTCAACATTGATAATAATCAGAAATGTTTGTTGCGCAGCAAATCAGCATATTAGAATGATTTCTGAAGGATCACGTGACACTGAAGACTGGAGTAATGATGCTGAACATTCAGCTCTGCCAACAGGAATAAAATACATTTAAAAATATGTTAACATAGAAAACAATTACTTTAAATTATAATATTTCACAATATTAATATTTTACTGTATTTTTGATCAAATAAATGCAGCTTTTGGTGAGCATAAGAGACTTCTTTCAAAAACATGAATAAAAACTTGTTAATTTATATATTCCTGTCCAAATCTTTGTATGGAAACATATTTCGCTTTATGAATAAAAAAACACATTAACTGTTACTTACTAATCCAGTTCTTATTATACTGATTTACTAAAATTTGACTTCACTACATTTCTACAAATCCCAGAAAAAGGCAAGCAAATGATAGCACACACACAAACACAGCTTATAATATTATACAACGTCCATTCTTAAATGGATGGAGGAATGTGAGCTGACCAAGCACTTCTCAAAGCTGGTCATATTAGAAGAACTCAGCAAGAACAACCACTGGGGACTTCAGTGGCATTATAGACCTGTCAACTCATCTGTGCTCGCATGGACGAGGATGAAGACTGTCCTCAAAAACAATTCAGAGTCCACTTAATGAAGGCACTCATGAAGGTGTGAAAATGTTGCACTAACTCCAATAAAGCAAAACAAAAAACATCAGTGTGCTTCACAGTAACTTTCATGAGTAAGTCATTACATAATGCTTAATCAGTAGCTCAAGGGCTTTTGAATGTGTATGCAAAAGTTTCACATTTATTTATAACTGTTGTTCATGATGAGTATTACATAATGCAATAAGATCTGGGAGTTATTATAAAGAGTTACAAACACATTCATAGCTATTCTATTATCTGTTTCTATAGTATAAAAAGTTATTAATGGTTTAAAGTCTTTCTTTTACATCCATAAATGTAACTGTCACTTACTGTTCTCCTGTGCTTTGTTGAGCTCCTCCTATGAATCCGTACTTGTCTGTCTGGATCTCCGTGTTGGCGAAGCCGTTGAGCTCAGAGTCCGAGCCCAGAGAAGAGTTCTCGTGCTCGGCCAGACTCTCCACCGTGCCCCGCTGACTCCTGCTGTCCTTCCACTGCACTCCGTTACCAGACTGAAGCTTAGCCATGCTGAATATGAGCCCCAAACGCGATAAATTCACTTGCTTGTGGCCCAAGTAAGAATAAAGTGTGTTTTGACACACAGATAGTGGACTTCCTCTTGCCGACCGCCTCAAACTATCGACACGCGAAATCTAAGGTAAAATCTAAAGGAATCATATATGAACTCAAAAAAATAAAATAAAATAAATACATAAATAAATCACAGGTCACTGCGGCATTTTTTAAATGCAGCTAGAGTCTGCCTTCCTAAAAGTGTTCAATGACATTTTGCTTACAGTTGATGCCGGTAAAAATGCTGTATTGATACTACTTGATCTTACAGCTGCCTTTGACACTGTAGATCATAAGGTTCTGATTTGATCGATTTGATGGTTCAGCTCAAAGACATGTCTTTTTCTGTAGAGTTAGGCAAGTTCTCTTCATATTCTGCCCCTATTATTAGTGGAGTGCCCCAGGGCTCTATTCTGGGCCACTTCTTCTTAACTTATATATGCGTCCACTGGGGGATATTATTAGGAAGCACAAAATATTTCATTTCATTTATATGCTGAAAAGCTGGCGATTCCATTCAACCATTGTTGGAATGTATCTCGGATATTAAGAAGTGGTTTTCAAATAACTTTCTCCAACTTAGTGAAGACAAATCAGAAATAGTAATTGTTTTTGTTCACTCAAAATTGAGGAATGGTCTCATTAAGGAGCTGGGCAATAATTTCCCCTCAATTTCCTCCCAGGTTAGGAACCTTGGTGTTATCCTGGATTCAGAATTATGTTTATCCAAACAAATCAATTCTGTTGTTAAGAACAGTTTTTATCAACTGCAGATTCTTTCCAAACTTAAAACATTGTTGTCTTTTCAAGACTTGGAGAAGCTTATTCATGCTTTTATTACCTCATGTTTAGATTATTCATTCACTGTATTTGGGTCTTCTTCAGTCATCGCTTGCATGCCTCCAGATGGTACAAAATGTAGCTGCAAGTCTGTTGACCAGGGCAAAGAAATATGACCATGTCACCCCAATTTTAGCTTCGCTTCATTGGCTTCCGGTCCATTTTAGAATTCAGTTTAAACTTGTGATGTTTGTTTTTAAAGCTCTTAATGACCAAGCTCCATCCTATCT
Source organism: Sinocyclocheilus rhinocerous (assembly GCF_001515625.1). Taxonomy (NCBI): domain Eukaryota; kingdom Metazoa; phylum Chordata; class Actinopteri; order Cypriniformes; family Cyprinidae; genus Sinocyclocheilus; species Sinocyclocheilus rhinocerous. The sequence continues at coordinate 1,657,997 of NW_015651641.1, forward strand.
TAAAGACCTTCTAACTCCTCTGTCATCTACCAGATTTTTAAGATCTTCTGACAGGGCTCTTTTATCCGTCCCTCATTACCGTTAAAAACTAAGGGAGATTAAGAGACTCAGACCTCCCGTCTGTGGAATCAACTGCCTCTGGACAGCTGCCTTGCACCTTCTATTGCCATTTTTAAATCGAAGTTGAAAACGTATCTCTACTCCTTAGCATTTTAAACTCATTCTAATTTTGTTTTATTGTCTGTTTTGTTTGGGTTTTGGGTTTTATTCTGTCTTTATTTGGCTTTCCTTTACTTTGTTTAGCACTTTGGATAGCTTTGCTATGTTTAAATGTGTTATATAAATAAAATTTACTTACTTACTAACCCTCTGTGGAATTTACTTTACATTCTTTTACAATGCTATTAAAAACATTGTTGCAATAGTAAGGGCTTTTTGTTGTTGTTGTTCATTATTTGTATATTTCAGCATCTTTTGAAATAGCCATTCTTGCAATTTAACCAGCTAGTCAATAAGTAAAGTCAAGATGTAATGGATCACATTAGATATTAAATATTATTTTGTGGGCCGCTGCACAAATGAAACATCTGTCTTCACGCTTTCTTGCTGAAAAAAACTTGTAAATATACTGCTGTTAAATGCTTGTTAAAGTTACATCTCAAAATTATCTTACTGTGTAATGTTGTTTTAATGTGTGTGAGAATCTCCTGCGCTCAGCTCAGTATGGGCCCTTATGATATCACAGAGGAATTCCAGGAGTCTTATAACATGACGCAGGATAAATCACTTTGTTGTGAGTAGGAGTTTAGTGATATCAGCAGTTTTTGATAGTGATTTACTGTGCTGATTATGGGACAGCGACTATCTTGTGGAGAGAAAGCGAGCAGAGGTGTGTGTGTGAATGGGGTCAATCTCCGTCCAACCCTGACACCCACCGACCACATGGCAGAGCTCCATCCTCATCTTGACAAGACGCCTGTTGTGGGCGTTAATGAGGGAGGCGAGCACAAAGGAGAGAGGGGAAAAGAAAGAAAAAGAGGCAGAAAAAAAGGGAAGGTTTCAGAGGTTTGCCTCTTTTTTTCTCTTGTTTCTCTCCACCCAAATCCACTAGAGCTCAGGTCGAGCAGGGTGAGGTGCACCAGGACACTGATGCTGCCCCATTCAGGAGGTGCACTGATGGTAAATGACGAGCTCTGAAAACCCTGACACCCACCGACCACATGGCAGAGCTCCATCCTCATCTTGACAAGACGCCTGTTGTGGGCGTTAATGAGGGAGGCGAGCACAAAGGAGAGAGGTGAAAAGAAAGAAAAAGAGGCAGAAAAAAAGGGAAGGTTTCAGAGGTTTGCCTCTTTTTTTCTCTTGTTTCTCTCCACCCAAATCCACTAGAGCTCAGGTCGAGCAGGGTGAGGTGCACCAGGACACTGATGCTGCCCCATTCAGGAGGTGCACTGATGGTAAATGACGAGCTCTGAACAACAAGTCTCTTATCATTTACACACCATATAAAACCCCACATCACCATCACACATTATAAAAATATACAGATGAATGACTTTTTCCATAACATGTGATAAATGATTTAAAGGGGTCATATGATGCGATTTCATTTTTTCCTTTCTCTTTGGAGTGTTACAAGCTCTTGGTGCATAAAGAAGATCTGTAAAGTTGTAAAGACTAAAGTCTCAAATCCAAAGAGATATTCTTTATCAAAGTTAAGAGTCTGCCACACCTACCTAAAACGGCTCGTTCGAACACGCCCCCACATATCTACCACACTATGTGGGAAGATTTGCATAACACCGCCCAAATGTTCACACAAAGAAAGAAGGAGTAACTTTTATTCTCGCTGTAGTATTGTTGCCGCCGCCACCATGTCGTGAAGACTCTGTGTGTTTCGTTGTGAAAGCGAAACTACTTTGCTTGGTCTTCCAAAAGAGGACGATATCCGCTTCATCATGCCTAGAGCTGATCCGTGCTGGTAGCTGAGGAAATACATCAACTTCGCCGCTTTTCAGACCGATTAGTTTTGTAAAAATCGACGCGTTTCAGAAAGGCGGGGCATAGAGGAGAAACAATAATGTACAGTATGTGGAAAATAATGTTTTTTTTTTTACTTTAAACCGCATAAACACATTTCATTACACCAAATACACAAAATAATGTTCTTTTTAGCAGCATCATATGACCCCTTTAATATATCCAGTGGTCTGATGTTCTCCTGCCAGCAAATGTTTCCTCTCACTGGTGTGATTCCTCCATAAATATACCTATGTGCCACATTAAAAAACTCTGTGATTGTGAAAATACACAAAAATGTGTTGTTTTATCAGCCATTCCTGTTATGTGTCAGTTCTAGAGAGGTTAAATCCTCTCGTGCTACCAGTTTATATTCATCACTCTGAATGTTAATTTGAATAATAAACTCACCAGTTAAGTAATACTGGAATCTATGCATCCAAACTATTTGCAAACAATATTTTTATTTTCAAATATGCACACATTATTAAACAAGCTACAGTTAGTCCAAAATGCAGCTGCTACTCTCTCAGGAGAAATGGTACAAAAGTTTTCACTGGGGTGGTACCCCTTCAAAAGGTACAAATATGTGCACTTAGTTATTAATATGTATATTTTATGTATTAATATGGGGTAAATAAGGTACAAAGGAGTACCTTTTAAAAAAAGGTACTGCCTTAGTGACAGCTTGTTTTTTTCTGAGGGTCTAACCCCACATTTTATCATCTCTTGCTACTTATAAGGCCTAAAATGCTTTAGCTCCTGAGTCCTGTGTATTTAACAGATCTTTTATCATGCTACAATCCACCACATTCTTTATGGTCACAAAAATCTCGACTTTTGCTAGTACCTAGGATAGCAAAGTCCATTATAGGAGGTTGAGCATTTTTGCATTTAGCATCTAAACTCTGGAATAGCCTTCCTTATAATGTTTGGGGCTCAAACACTCTCTCCCACTTCAAAACCAGATTAAAGATGCACCTCTTTAGCCAAGCATTCACTCATCTTGCACTCCAGTTATATCTGATTAAATGCACAATACCTTTTCCTTGAAATGAACAGCAGCAGGATGAACAAGGATTGTATATCCTTATTAAAGAATTAAGTTTTTAGTTTATAGGAGTTCCCAAAGGATAGGAACACTTTTAAGGTTATTTATTGGAATCTGAGATTCTATGAAGAACTTTTAACATCTATAGAACTTTTCCATTGCACAAAAGGTTCTTTATAGTGCAGATCTACCCATCATTATTTCAGCTAAACGAACTGATGCAGCTTTGCAGATCATGCCCTAAACCTAACAGTTTGCAGGAGGTTAGGCCAGGCTCTGTCCACTCTTCACACTGTCTTACACGTGTAAACATTTCATTTATGGGTGATTTTTCCATTTTTTGAAATCTTAAAAAATAAAACTTTGTGGATATGTCATGTTAAAACATTTATCACATGCTGTGTAATAAAGATCTGATCACAGCCTTGGACCAGCGGTGTTGTTATTGTTACTTAAATCTAAAGTTATTTAAAAATGTTTTGGGGAAATGAAGCTGAAATTAAATAAATTAGAAATAAATAGTGTAAAATAGTGTATAAATATTACTGTAAGCCTGCAAATGGATTTTGATAATGTTTGTGACAGTAATGTTGTGTGATGCTAAGAAAAAATGTAGAATAAAAACTCCAGAAGCCTTGGAAACTTGGCACAAGTTAATTTATTTTGAATTTAAAAAAAATTCAATTTCTGAATAACAACAAAATTAACAGACAAGACAAAGTTAACTCATGAGATATGAAAACAAAATTTACTTCAGTACATATTTGTTATTATGGATAAATAATTCTGGAAAGTCCTCTTACAGATGCATCTGTATGTAAAATCACAGGGATAACATTGAATCATTGATGCACCCAGTACGCCACAGTTACAGTTGTCAGTCCAGGACCTAAAACATTCCTTTTCACACCAGGATTTATATTTTGAATAGTTTAGGCTCTGTTTATAATATAAAACTAATTGTAGAAAAACTTTCAAGCTAATGATCAGTTAAATTCAGTGATCACTCACCCATGTCCATTTCCGGTGCCATCAATCCATTTCCACACTGCTCCTGTCTTTATCAGATCAATCCAAAAATATTTCGAAACAGCAATCTTCTTTTAAAAATCATGTAATGACAACATATATGCTTATGATACTTTATGCCTATATGTGTTTAGAGTTCAAATTCACTGGACCAGCTTTTTAAGGTTCAAATACATATGCAAACAATTCATATGCTCATATGCATCAATGTATATAAACAAACACACAAAATCTTTTTCTTTGTCACTCACATGTTCCTTTTGGCTGTTTATGATCACCAGATCTGCTCCTCTCTGATGACAGTCTAGTTTGCTGTCACTCCAGCTCTACCTCTCAGATGAAATATAATAAAAGCTGAAGTTGTAGTAAATCCATTTAAAGTTGTCAGCACGCTGATCTGTTAATAGGAGCTGTTATTAAATAAGTATGTTTTAATACTTGAGGGCAATTAGAGAGAAACTTACCTTGTTCATAAAGCCAATGATGCAGTAGGAACTTGTAATTCTCTAACTGCTGTCTTTCTTCAGTCGGGTTACTGATGTGAGTTAGTAACTGGTTTCTCTTGGTGGTGAAACACACACACAGCACTATTACAGCAGTCAGCAGAAGAAAACACAGCAGATCCTATTATATATTATATACCAGCTGGATGGCAAAAAACAGTGCTAGTAGTACCTCAAAAGTAATTGGAATCCAAAAATAACTATTGACCATGTCAACCAAGAGTTGAAACATTTTTGAATGAGGAAAAGGAGGGATACAGTGAGCGTCAGGTTGCTTCCAATCTTAAAATTTCAAAGACAGCTTCAAAGACAGCGGTTCATAAGAACAAGGTCAAGCTGCAGACATTGGGAACAACAAAGCTACAGAACGGCAGAGGGCGAAAACGACTCTCCACTGACCGGGATGACTGCCAACTCATTCGAATGTCACTCAACAACTGTAGGATGACATCAAGTGACCTACAAAAAGAATGGCAACCGGCAGCTGGGGTGAAGTGCACGGCGAGGACAGATCAAAACAAGCTCCTAGGGGCAGGGCTGAAGTCCTGCAAAGCTAGAAAAAAGCCCTTCATCAATGAGAAGCAAAGAAGAGCCAGGCTGAGGTTTGCAAAAGACCATAAGGATTGGATCCAAGCTTTGCCCAACACCTGGTCATCTAATGGTTAGATGGAGACCAGGAGAGGCCTACAAGCCACCCACTGTGAAATTTGGTGGAGGATCGGTGATGTTCTGGGTGTGCTTCAGCAAGGCTAGAATCAGGCACATTTGTCTTTGTGAAGGGCTAATGAATCAAGCCACGTACAAGGTTGTCCTGGAAGAAAACTTGCTTCCTTCTGCTCTGACAGTGTTCCCCAACTCTGAGGATTGTTTTTTTCCAGCAGGACAAAGCTCCGTGCCACACAGCCAGGTCAGTCAAGGTGTGGATGAAGGACCACCAGATCAAAACCCTGTCAAGGTCAGCCCAATCTCCAGACCTGAACCCCATTGAAAACCTCTGGAATGTGATCAAGAGGAAGATAGGTTTTCACAAGCAAGCTGCTTGAATTTTTGTGCCAGGAGTGGCATAAAGTTACCCAACAGCAATGTGAAAGACTGGTGGAGAGCAAGCTGTGATTAAAAACCAGGGCTATTCCACCAAATATTGATTTCTGAACTCTTCCTAAGTTAAAACATTGGTATTGTGTTGTTTAAAAAATGAATATGAACTTGTTTTCTTTGCATTATTTGAGGTCTGAAAACACTGTATCTTCTTTTTTGTTATTTTGACCAGTTGTGATTTTCTGCAAATAAATGCTATAAAAGACAATGTTTTTTTTGTTTGTTTTTTTAGAATTTGGGAGAAATGTTGTCAGTAGTTTATAGTAAAAAACTAAAATGTTCATTTTACATAAACACATACATATAAACACAAACCTGATAATTTTGCATTGGTCTCTTAAATTTTCCAGAGCTAGCTAGATGGATGGATGGACGGATAGACAGATGATAGATAGATAGATAGACAGACAGATGATAGATAGAGTACTGATTTGTTACTGATTACTTGAACTGAGTACTGATATAGAACGTACTTTTTTAAATTATTGCCTGAACTAAATTATTTAATGTAGAAATTACATTTGTTTTTCCGTAGTAAATAAAAAGTTAAAATCATTAATACTAATGTGAAATAAATGCATTGAAGTTTCAGGTAAAATTCAAAGAATATTCATATCATGTAAAAACACAGTGACACAATAATAAGTCGTATTTTAGTATAAATACTATATTTTTATTTAAATATTTTACAACTTGGAAAACATATTTACAGGAACTTTTCTTGCATTGTTACACTGTACACACAAAAAGTATGGTTCTCATTTGCACAATGTCTGCTTAAGAGACAGAGATTCATCTTGACTGCAGAAGCACCATAGAAACCATTAAATGAGAGGACAGATGATACAACCAGAATCGAGGACACCGCTGTAAGCGACACCCAGATGAGACACGCAAGCCTTGCCACACAAAGGCCTCTGAATGGGACAGCATGAGAATTTAAGGCGCAAACGGCATATTGATTTGTATGATGGAGCCACTCCTGGTTCACTCACAGTGAAACAGATCTGAGAGGCGTTTAGTCACTATCAGCCCAACTCGTGGAGGCAACTCTCCTGTTTTGAATTGATGATGTAGGAAAATTGCACTAGAATTTATAAAAGCACATCTGCCATAAGAGAATTTGGAAAAATGTGTGTTGTGTGTGTGGGAAACAAAGTGGCAAAACTCCAGACACAAAAAGGTTCAGTCACGACATCATCTCATGCAATGTCACTAACGGTGAAACGTGTCATTTATGCACCACCAGTGACGCCAAACAGAATTGCAAAAATAATGTTTTCAAGCAAGGTTCTTTGGCTTTGTTTACACTGTACACAAATTGGTTTTTCATAATCTATCTCTGGGACTGATTTTTTGCACCAGCATTTTGTAAGTGAAGAAGTCACATCGGTGTATTCAAACAGTCAATATCCAGTGTTATCAGTTGGAATACCAAAATAACTTCTCAAACAACAATTGAGAGTAGCTGTCAATGTAAAGAGAAGACATAAATTCGAAAACTTGCCTCTTGGGGAAAAAGTGAACAAAATGTGAATATTCGGACAGATTAAACAATACAGAATTTTTATGACATTGCATTTGTCTTTTGTATGATGTTGTTTAGATCAGGTTTTTTAAATTATTTTATTTATCATTTACATTTTTGGGTGTCCCTAATACATTTTTTTTTTATTTCTAATTTATTTATTTTATTTATGACTTTCCTGATCCCAAATAAATAATCCCAATTCTTATTGCCCATCTGAACAAAGCCAAACACTTTCATTACTCAAATAAACTGTAAAAAAAAAAAAAAAAAAAAAAAAAAAAAAAAAAAAAAAACTGTAAAAAAAAAAAAAAATGCAATTCCATTTGCTGCCTCTAGAGGCGCTGATATCACACACACATCACCACTGACTAAAATAAAAAGACAGCTAAAACATTTTCGACCTAGATCACACATTTTTAATGGTCAAGTACACAACTGATCTTAATATCCATTACACATGACTGGCTGTTTAGTTGATTTCCATTTCATTTATTTATAAAGCAAAACAGACATGGGACACGATGGTGATTCTGGCAGATACTCTCAACATTTAACAATTCATCTGCGGCTTTTGTATATGACAGTGAGACGTTGGGTGAGAATACCTCGGTCATAATGGTCTTATGGCTTTCGTGCTTTGGTTTTCTTTACCGATTACACAATGTGGATAGAGATGTTGATTTCAACATGACCACAACCCACAAGATGTTACACGTAATAAGAGACCACAGTTCTGGTCAAATTGTGTTGCAGGCACAACCGAGGACTCGATTATAGTCCTCTCTGTCTGTCAGTAGAGCCATGCCTTTGTGGGACATATCAGGATGGCAAACCTCACAAAACATTGAGTTCCATGTTTAGTTACACAGGATTTCAAATATGAAGCTTAAAATCACATTTATTCATGGGCTATACATACAGTGGTGTGAAAAAGTGTTGGCCCCCTTCCTGATTTCTTATTTTTTTGCATGTTTGTCACACTTTTAATGTTTCAGATCATCAAACGAAGTGTTTCAGATCATCAAATGAAGAAGTGTTTGCCCCCCTGTTAAAACTGTGGTTTATCACACCTGAGTTCAATTTCTCTAGCCACACCCAGGCCTGATTACTGCCACACCTGTTCGCAATCAAGAAATCTCTTAAGGGGCCAACACTTTTTCACACCACTGTATATCAGTAATTTTTACCCAACTGAATGCATACTTGACTGAGGTTTGCCATCCTGGGCATGCACAATATTTCACAGATATTGGAGAAACAAAACTAAAAAGACATTTTAAATATCTGTATTTCTTAGTTTTTTCCAATCTCAATAAACTGGACATATATTGTATAGTTAATGCTTTTCATAGAATCAGTGTTCCATTTTATCCAAAGACTGCAAGCCAAGCACACTCAACGGTCTGCATGAATTGTCACTTTCGTGAAATAAAATCGCCATCAGCTCACCCATTTTTTTATTGTACAGGTAAAAACATTATTATAAATAATGTAGTCACTCACACATTTATAATTTACTAAATTAAAGCAGCACATGAATGTGAAAAAGTTCTCTAGAACCAATCTAGAGCGACACTGGAAAAAAACTAAAAGCGTTCAATCAGTTAAAAAAATAACCCAAGCCTCGCTAGGGAGCACAGAAAACGCTGAAAGGCCTTACGGTCGATCCGTAAAGACCAGCGTTCCCTAACTTCTGCATTCTGTTGACTTATAAATAATGTAGTCACTCACACATTTATAATTTACAAAATTAAAGCAGCACATGAATGTGAAAAAGTTCTCTAGAACCAATCTAGAGCAACACTGGAAAAAAACTAAAAGCGTTCAATCAGTTAAAAAAATAACCCAAGCCTCGCTAGGGAGCACAGAAAACGCTGAAAGGCCTTACGGTCGATCCGTAAAGACCAGCGTTCCCTAACTTCTGCATTCTGTTGAATCTTGTCCACTAAAAGCTAAATACTTATAAAAAATAAAACATTTATTTATATACCTGACCTTTCAATTCATGAAAAGCATTGCCAGCTGCTAGCCATTTGTGCGTGCAGACTTTCAAACTCAAGGGTCGAGAGGTGAAGTCATGTAAATATACATCCAACACGCATTCACAGTCAACATCCACAATCCCCGTGAGCGAGTGTATCTGTCTATCAGCGGATTGTGACATTCTCTGGTACAGACCTTCGTCAGGTTTGACGCCATATTGAAAACGAGGATGTGAAGGATAGACTTTACAAAGGCATGCAATATATAAAGGTCCAAGATTATGTAATTTTCTAACTTTGATAACCATTTTATGGAGTTTTTGTCTATTGAATGTTTTTCGGAAAGACGTTTCATCAGCTAAACAATCAGTATGTAGTTAAACAACAGTACAACCCACTGAAAGCGCTGTACTTCTGTCCCTCACAGCCTCATTTTCATTCCTGTGAAAACTTAAATATGGCGCGACCCTGACTAAGTCTGTGATGTCTGTGCAGTTTAGTTTCTATCTTATATAACCAAACACAAGTTGTACATTTATAGCCCATCTCCTTCATGCCTTTGAACTTGCAATCCATTATCGGAGACCTCACAAAGTGACTGTGTAGGTGAAGGTTGTCTAACTAGAGGCAGATATGCTGGCTAAACAGAACTAGCCAGCACATCCTAAAGCACTTGCATTTCCCAACAGGTTTAAATCTAGCCAGGCCTCCTTCTGAACTATAACCTACCTTTCTGTTACAGCTTAACCAAAGTTGACCGACAAGCAAACGGGACACGTAATACACGTACACACACTCACAAACATAGAGGCACTCCAGCTCATAGCGACTTCAGAGACGCTTAAATTTTCTTTCAAGACATAGACAACCAAGTATTTAACAACAACTTTTCATTTGCACAAACCACACAAGTGAATATAACAGCTTCTTCAATAAGAAACCAATTTTTGTGTGTAATGCATGGCTCTCCTTGCCTTTTGGAAAACTAAAATGACTCAAATTCACAACACGGGTTGAAGATTCCCAAAATCCTTTTGGACACAAGTAAGGTCGTCAATTTTGGACTGTTTGTACCGCTTGCGTCACCACCCACGCCAACGAGTTCACACTATCCTCCTCCCTGCGTTGACTGGAGATCTACTTGAGAAATGGAAGAATGGAAAGGGGTGCTAGGAGATGTGAGATGGGGAGCAGTGCAATAGGACAGGGGTGGAAGACACAGGAGTAAGAGAAGAGCAAGCTCCATTGAGCGCGCTCAGTCTGTGTATTCTGCCACGATGGACAGAAGCACTGTGATGTCGTCAGGCTTCCCCCCTGAAAACAGACCAATTACAAGGTCAGTACAACTGATTATGGATATTCAAAGAAGTTTTGGGATAAGAAGGGTAATGGAAATCAAGAACCTCTTTTTGAAGACTCACCTCTTACATTCAACCCGTTGTCACAGGCAAACTGGGCGAAAGGGGACATGTAGTTGGGGTCATAGGCCAACTCGTGGGCCTGTTCAGCGATGCTGCGGGCAGTCTGCTGGATACTATCATAGTTGGTGTTCTGGAGATAAATAAAATGAAAAACGTGGAGAGTACCCACCGATATTATACCGATATATCGGCATGGGAGATTAATTATATGGCTATTTTGAGATCATCAGCATGGGCAGATAACCTAAAGATAAATAAAATGAAAAAGTTGGAAATCATACTAATAACCAAGTATAGTGTTAGACTGATATATCGGGCAATTTTATTCTAAGATTATCAGTATCAGTCGATAACACAGCCCTGCATCTTGAAAAACAAAATCTGCTGTTTGTAAAAAACCTTAATATTGCCAAAATGTATAATTTTGTGTTATCAAAAGCTTCAGTTTTAATGACAAAAAGTACTCCAAATGCATCATTTAACTTAGAATCTGCAAAGGAGTGGGAAAAAAATGAAAATCAGTATAAGGCATAAATTAATGTCTTCACAATCAGTTATACATGTGCAATTTGGCTGAGAATTGAAGAGACGGTTGTAACCTGGCCCAGAGGAAGACAGGAATCATGTCTTTGTATTAATACAAGATTTCCTCACCTTACAAATGGATGTCAAAAGCAAAAATGCTATGAAAAGCATCCTACTTTGCCTGAGCAAAATAGGCACTATTTTTGGAATTAGCATCCCGAAATTAGTAAGAAACAAGTACTGGATTTCATTCAGCAAATATGATGCAGGATGGTGTAATTGTTGACTCGTCCCCTTGGGTCCAATTTCGTCTTATTTGCTATCATAACACTATCATGTACAAATTGGTAATATACTGGCCACACAAATCTCTAGAATATTGGTATAAGCCAAAAACCAAATCAGTTGACTGTCACCCAAGTACTTCACATTTATTGCATGTATTGTCTGTACCTTGAGTTTCTTGAGTTCTTGCAGGATCATGTAGTCAGGCATGTTGTCAAAGAGGCCGTCAGTAGCGGTTAAAATAATGTCCCCTAACTGGACATCAAAGGAGGAGCTATCTGACACCTCAGGACTGAAAGAGACAGATAGAAAGACATACAGTTAAACCAAATATAAGACCTACATGGCACATGCCAACGCTCTACAATACCAGTGTATTTTAATTACTATGCCACCCACATACCCACGATTGATGCCAAGTCTTGAACATTGTTATGAAAAATAAACGTAACCTTCTGAATTACACTGAAAAATAAACAATCCAATATGTTAAGCATAAATGACCTGCAGTTCTCAGATTTATGTCTATGGGCAACAATCCAGTCATTTTGTAGAAATTATGGCTGCACGATTAATCGAATGCGATTGTCATGCGCATTTTGATAGTAATGCCGGTTCTGTAATCAGTAGGAAATCATCATCACGTGCTTTCAGATGGAGCAGAATTTACTACACAGAGCCGTAGTTCACAGACAAGTTACGCAAAAAAATCGCATAAAAAAATACCACATTTAATAACATATTTTTACTCCAAACTCACTTCATAACGTCAGTCGAGTGTTTGAAATAAATCCTTCTGTGAGATGATGTGGCTTCTTACACAGAATAAGGCACGCAACATATTTCATAGTATTTAAGCAGTGATAAAGGCATTTCATTATAAATATACTTTATTTTAATAAA